>NW_026895832.1:0-188963 GCF_033153095.1 Gastrolobium bilobum | reverse complement strand
GTACCTGGGTTTCGAAGGTCATCCACCACCTTCTGACACCGCCCGTAGATGGATCTCTGTCTGTCCACTTATTTGTTACCAGGTCGTTGTCTATCAGCAGCCCGATTGAGTTCTACGGCAGTTTGGATTTCAGCAGCCTGTTCCACATGCTCCGATAAGTTGTCTTGACCTCTTGACGATTAGCATCACTGGCAAGACAGACGTAGATTGGAGGAGAGACATGGATTCTTTATCGCTCAGTGGGAGGATAGGGATTCTTTGGTACTACAGGAGCTTTTGCCACTTGCACATAATGATCAGGGCCACCTATCTGTTAACAGTGAGTATATAGGGTGGTATCATAGAGTGACCTGTCGATGGATGACCCGCAGGGCTGCGATTGCGACGCACGTGTTATGTTGTTATATTATTGATGTGTTGTTTTATAATCTTGTTTCTCAGTCACTAACAAGTTATTTCATGTTTGTACTACAGGCTGATCGCGCAGAGACGGTGGTCCATGTGACTTCGCCGGAGGTCGGGTATCGTTCTCTATGGATCAGATTTACCACAAGTCTCTCAGGGTAGTTGCCGCTTGTGATGATATGACCAGGTTGACAGATCCGGGCGAGCCCGCAGCCCCACCGGTGGTACGTAATACACAAGACCCTCCGCCTGTCCAGCATCGTTCTCGACGTTCGCGTATTGAGGGTTTGCCCCTGCACCATTCCGCACCTACTGTTGCTGATACGCCTGTTATAGTCCCTCCCATGCCCCCCCCCCCCGTCCGGTCGGGATGTATTATTCGCTTGGATTTCCAGCAGGTCCTTCTCAGCAGTATTGGTGGCCCCCGCAGTTTTCCAGTGCAGCACCTGGGGTTCATCCAGCACAGTATCCACCCTGGCAGACTGCGCCACCTATGGGTCAGTATGGGTATCAAAGTCAGCTGTTTCCCATGTATGCAGGCGGTAGCAGTTCACAGCCCACGCAGGGCTTAGACTCATTCACAGAGTACTAAAGGCCATCACCTTATCCACAGGATCCATCAGTTGCACATGCTCAGCCAGATGATTCTGATCCGGTGATTTCCACTCCCACTGCGTACTCGACGAGTTTCTTGCAGTCACCACATTCACAGCCATTCGGGGATTTTTCTGCTCAGGATTTGGCCGAGGCTATGCGAGAGGCGACTAATGCCGATTATCCTGGCCATGCGCAGGACGTACCTGTTCCCGGTGCTGATGCAGATCCTGATGTTGATGGTGCTGATGCTCAGGGGATTAGGAGAAACCCCGTTCGACAGGCCAGGTTTACTTGCATGCTGTCACCATTTGACCATGATCAGGCTAATTGCGCAGGGTATCATGCTCGACAGCATTGATGTGTTATTTTGTTGTGTCTGTATGTTTAGGTTGACTTTGCTTCAGTTTCCTATGGACGATGGACTGTTATGTACGTATATTTTGCACTTGTCTTGGTGACGATATGTTATGCGCGACTTATGTAGTTGTTGTAATTGCTATGATTATCGTTGTTTACTTTGGTAATACAATATTGTTACAGATGATGTTTTCTTTATAGTTATGGTTATGTTCCTGCCAAAAAGAAGCATTGAAATACAATAAAATGTAAATGGCGGTACTAAATATTATAACAAAGCCAACATGTCAGTGTACATACATCACTACTTTTGCGAATAACTAAATACACATGTTACTTACGCATATAATAAATATTTAAGACTCATTCACTGCTGTGGTTGCTGGCGCGAAGGACAATTTCGTTTATTATGCCCAACAACCCTACAATAACCGCACCTTGTTCGAGTAATTGCCCCTTCACGCGAATCCATTTCATTGTGAATACGTGTACTTCTTGGCCTCCCCCGTTGACGTCTCATAGACACATCTGGTATAACTGTTGCATGTGCAAATGGCGGTATGAAATCCTCGTTACCAATTGGATACCATTGACCCGAATAAATTTCACATTGATTCTTGGCACTGTATGCAGGGTCTATGTATAGTGTGGGATCGTGATGCGTCGATGTACATGCCGCAATGACATGGCTACACGGGAACCTGAAAGCAGTGAACTCACCACACTGACATGTACGGTCAAATAAAGAAACCGACCATTTTCGTCCCTCGCGATGAGTCCGGACATTATACGACTCTTGCACTTCAAATCTTGTCCTTTGCGCGTCATAAGATGTTACGTAATGTGTCGCAGCTTTACTTTGATTGTCAACATATAGTCGCCACATGACTTTGGCGAAGCGATTACCTCTGTCAAGCTCCTCACAGGCTTCCTGTCCGTGCTCTAAAAAATATGCCACCAGTCTACTGTAAGTTATACGCACAAGTGACATAATTGGAAGGTTTCTTGCCCCTTTTAAAACTTTGTTAACACACTCTGACAGATTAGTTGTCATGTGGCCAAACCTTCTTCCTTGTTCATCGTAAGAGATGCTCCACTTCTCTTTCGGGATGCGATCAATCCAAGCAGCTATTTGAGGGCTTGTTTCTCTAAATTTCTCTAAACCAGCATCAAAGTCAAAGCACGATGTTGTATATCCTACACATGGCACACAAAAAACATTACTACCTGTTGTCCATTAAACGAATCAGACCAATTGAAAACATACCTAACTTCTTCAACTACTTCTTCAACATGACATTCTTGAACTTGTGATTGAAATTACTGGCCACGTGGCGAAGGCAATACACATGATATGCCTGTGGTGGAGACCATCCTAGATCAGCATTGTTGACTGCAGACAAGATACCCGCATGCCGATCAGAAATCAGACAGATTCCGTGTTTTTGCGTAACATGTATTCGAATAAGTGCTAAGAACCATGACCAGTTGTCAGTATTCTCCGCAGACACGATAGTCGAATGCAATTGGAAGAATGTAATTGTTGCCATCAACAGCTGTAGCAATCATTAGGGTCCCACGATATTTGCCATATAGATGTGTTCCATCGATCAAGATTATTGGCTTGCAATAATTGAATGCTTCACAACACTGTTTAAATGTCCAAAACACCCTTCTGAAAACCTTGTGAGCTTGGTCTAGGCATCCATCAATGAAATGGTCACGCAAATTCAGCTTATATGCGGATCCGGGAGAAAAACGCAACATGTAATCCAGCCACCTAGGTAAGAACGCATACGACTCGTCCCAGTCACCAAAAACTTTCACAATAGCCTTTTGCTTTGCCTTCCATGCCTTCCTATACGATATATGGAATCCAAGGCTAGTAGCGATCCTTTCTTGGATAAGGCCAATTTTGACACTGGGCTCCTCTCTTATCATTTCTGTTTATGTGGTCAAACAACACTGTATTAGTCAACAATAGACAAAGTTTTTATAAATTTAATATGAATAACTGTACGCACCTAAGATCAATAAACAAATGAGATTTGAGTCCAACTGCTTGTGATCTTGGGTAAGAGATTGACTAACACATGTGTGTTCGTTGTTCCATGTGCCTATCGCCCATTCGCTGCCGCCTTTTTTTTGGTATGCTCTCATCCTCATTGGACAACCCGCGTTATGATTTTGACAAACCATAATCAACCTTTTCGTATCACTTTTCAGAACGAATGTTGTGCGATGATTTGCCATACAATATTGTTTAATTGCCATCTGTACATCTTGCTTAGTGTCAAACATTTGGTCCTTATATAGCTCGTCGCCGATCTGCCAGTTAGGTATTTGTGCTCCATTCATATCATCCAATTCTTGGTCTGGATATTCCCAATTAACATTCGTGAAATGGCTTACTCCAGACCAAAATGGTACATTATCATTTCCTGCATAATAAGATATCCAAAAACCCAATATATAATGTAAATGTCGTTATATTTGATATTAGATATTTTATTATAAAGCATTAATCCTTACGTACCTGCAACAGGAGGATCTTGCATTCCGACAATGCCTGGCGATGGAATTGGTTGTTCAACTGCAGTAGACGGACAACAATCAAAGTCACCATCGACATCCGTATCCGATGACTCGCTATCTAGAACAAGACCTTCATCACGCTCTTCCTCAGAACTATCCGTACGCCAAGATGGATCGTACATGTCGTTGGCTGGAACCGCTTCATACAAAATTTCTTGGGTTGGTGGTGCAAGCGTTGGGGACGCGACCTCAACTTCCAGATTAACATCGGGCACCATGTTTATGTCGATGATGTCAGTGCATGGATTGCTCGGTTGACTGCTGGATTGTCCACCGTAGTTGACTTCTGCATACAATTCAATAAATCTTGACTCGCCGTGTTCAGAAGTGCTTGCATCTACTACTAACGTTACATCTTCATCGTCGACAATTTCCACACCAACCCATTGCACCGGGTTACCCGAGGCACATCTAGCGGTCAACCGAGCAAGAGTTTGACCACGTTCTAATCTTAACTTCTTGTATATTAACTTCTTCAGCTCGTGAAGATTGCATCTTGGGCTCATGCGAAACATTTTTGCATCACCTTCAAACACTTGCCCGTTTGGACCAAAGTATTTTCTTCCATTATAATAAACAGTTGCTATTAAATCATTCCTACCCTCACTCATCCTACAAAAATAGAAAAAAAACTAAGATTCAACAACAACACAAAAGTAGTAAACCTTAACATAAAAGGAAAAATATGGCACTGGTAGTTCATACCCGAAATGGAGTAATTTATAGCTCATAATTCGCTAGGGGGGTAGCAAATTAAGTATCATAATTTCGTTGTACCCCCTAGCGAATTAGTGGGGAGATGACACTTGGCAGATATTACATATTTCGCTACCAGTCATGCCAAAAATAACCACATAATTCGCTACCTAGTACAACGAATTATGTGGGGAAGTGACACGTGGCCTGACTTTGAGTTGACATGAACTGACCCTTCTGCTGCATAATTTGCTATACAGGGTAGCGAATTACGTGTCCAACAGGGGTGTGCCACGTGTCCAAAAGGTGCCTGGCAGGGCTGACCTTTTGACCACGTATTTCGCTACCCTGTGTAGCGAAATACGTGGACCACTGAGGACGTGACACATCATCAGGCCTAATTCGCTGCACTGTGTAGCGAATTAGCCTGCGAGGCAGTTTGGGAATTTTTACTGTGCGCGTGGCATTCTGGTAAATTTTATGATGAACAGTGGCAAATTGGTCACTGTTTTGAAATATGTGTGGTCTTCAATGAGTAAATGATTCCAAAGCAAAGACCAAACTTTCTATCCAAAAAAGCATAATATGATTCTAAAAACCACCAACATGTTGACAATGGAATACTACCTTCACTACGGAGCCGTGTGGTGAGCACAGAGCGAACTATTCTTTCGCCTTTTACTAAAGAATACTACTTTCACTCAGTATTATAATCCATCCACTGCACTTGTGGTTTTCCTCCTTAACTTTCCTAAAACTTTGGTGAATATAATTGAAACTATGCAAAAAGGGAATACCAATGGACGCTTATGCGTAAAGGTGGCTTTTAAAAGGAAATCTATCAAAAACTACATAAAGGCTTGGCTTTGAGAAAATCATCGATTAATCAGGAAGAATAATAGCATAAAGAGGACCAAAACCAGAGAAAAAAAATACGAGAGTCAAAACAACATACCTTGGCTCTGAGTAAAAAGTTAGTAAATAATGTGAGAGATATTTTAGTAGAGAAATTTCAATAAATCTCAGGAATTATTATGAGATTGTGATAGAGGCAAATTATTAAAAAGTCTCACAAAATTCACAATAATAAAAAATTCATTAAAATAGTCAAATTTTTGAATATCACAATATTGCTTTTTATTTGTTTAAAATCTTAATTGAATACCACCGGATTTGGATAGATTCTAAAATAGTCTTTTAAAATCCTAATCGAATATCACATGACTTTTCTATAATCCTTTAAAATCCTAATTGAATACTAATGTATTTTTTGTCCAAAAATAATTCTTTAAAATTTCAATCCAATACACCCTAAGATTTTAAAAGATTTTTATCTAAATTTTTTTTAAAAAAATTAATAAATTTATAACGATGATATGGATTTACAAAACTGTTATAAAAAAAACTCCTTCCATAATTAAGATATGATAAAATTGAATTTTAAATGAATTTAATATAATTGGTAAGATTAAAAACGATAATACGAATTTACAAGATTTTAAAAAAACTAATACATTTTTTTAATTTCATAGCAATTTGATATAATTTCATGGCCCCATAAGCATCATCTCTCCATATTTTTGAAGTTATGCTAGTCTTCCGAGTATTAGGATCTTCTTGTTTCTATTTTTGGGTTTGAAAAATTGGTTGAAACTTTATGGCCTCCTAACACCTCACTTTCTTTTTGTTTCTGAGTATGTTTTGCACTTCATTTTTTATTTTATTTTTTGTGTTTGCAATTCTTATCTTTTTTTTTTTTTTTGAAATAAACAATTCTTATCTTCTTGGCCTCCTAACACCTCAATTTTTTTTCTTTTTTTGTTCATTGTTTTTTACTTTCGATTTTTTTTTTACCCGCGGCCCCAAAACCATGTCAATTGTCACTCTTCCATGAAGTTTGGATTTTTTTTAATTTTTTTTTTAGATATTTCAATCAGTTCATTGCTTCTGACTAATTTGATTCGGAGTTAGTTCCGGAATTAAGACTTTAAATTCTTCCTAAAGTCGGTACTAGAAAAGATCATACAGATGCTTTCACCCTACCCCCTCCTGCTCAGTTATCTAGCATCAATTGAGCTACTCCTTTGATTCTTTAACCTCTTTGAAATAGAAATAACAATATCTATTTATATTTCTTTTTTCTGTTAGAGGGTTGCGGGAAAAAGTCAGCATTCTACTTGCTAAAAGAACTAAGGGGGCGTTTGGTATGCAGTATTTTTCAGGATTTTCGAGAAATTGAATTTTTCTAAAATTTTAATTTTGGAATATTATCGTAAACTGAATGTAAAATTATATTTCTGAAAATTAAAATTTCCGGATAGAAAAAAATTTCTCCTGTACCAAACACCTATTAAGAGATATATTGTGACATAAATTCACTAAGCAACAAGCATTCAAATAAAGAGCGTAGAGAGACATAAATAGAGATGTGAGTTTCTTATGAAGAGCTTTCACTTTGAGAAGATGCTAGGCAGCAGTAGAGAAATTCAAGAGCTAGGGTAGGATTGTAAGGCACGATTGATATTTATATCTCCAATAAAAAAATCCTACAAAATCCATATTAATAAGAAATTCATTAAAAGTTTCAGAATTTTTAATACACTTAAGAGTAGGGGTTGGCAAAACTGTATGACCCACTGGTCGACTCACAATATGATATGTTAAATGTCAATCATTAAGATAAAACAAACAGTGTATCAGTTTATATGAATGACATGAATTATTGTCGTGTCATGTCCATAGTTGTTAAAATCTCAATTTATCACTATGATTTTATGTTTTTATGATTTTTTTTTATCAAAATAATTTTACTAATATTTCAAACGCTTTTACATTTTTATGATTTTTTTACGATTTTTTACATTACGATTTTATGTTTTATGATTTTTTAGTTTCCTTCCGATTTTACTTAAAATCTCGATTTTAACAACATTGGTCATGTCAACTCGAAAAATATTTTTGTCCTAAAATGTTTTAAAGAATTGAAGTTTCGATGATTTTGACACAACCTCTTTCGAGCCCGGGATTAATCTGCATATTTTATTCAATTTTTTTCTATTGTTAATGTGAGAATTATCCATAAATAACACCTTCATTACTAAGCAAGGCATATGATCTCTATCTATCGTTACCCTGCCAATTTCATAAGCCCACACTGCAACTCAACACACACACCCCCCACTTACATTGTTGAACATCATATATGGGATCACCGGCGGACCCACATTGGGTCACATGTCCGCAAGTGCGGACACGAGATTTTGCATTTTAATATTTTTTTTTAGTCATGTAGGTTATTATTTATCTCTTAGTTCAATATTTATTGTAGGAGTAAATATCATTTTAAGTTCCTAACAAAAAATATGGTCCCCATTTTAGTTCCTTACTAAAAATTAGTCTCAAGGAGGTTTCTAAGAAATTCAAAGTGGATCAATTTAATTAAAATCATGGTCCATTACAAATTCAAAAAAGACCTATATTAGTTTCAAAAAGACTAAAATAGGTCCACTTTAAATTTTATAGGGACTTGGTGACTATTTTTTTTATAATGGACTAAAGTGGGGACAAATTTTTCGTTAGGGACCAAAAATGATATTTATTCTTATATTAGTTAGCAACGTACGGAGATGATTACAACAACGTAGCAACTCAAATTGATTAGAGAGAAAACTTATTCTTCCTCCCCTGTCACATACCTATCCCCATGATTTCTTCATCATTTGTTATGGAAACAACTAGATTATGAGTGAGTTCAAGCATTAATTTAAACTTCTTTACAAAAAAAAAATTTCGGGGGCAGCACCCCCGAACTCCCGTCACTAAACGTGTAGACATAAAGAAATTTTTCTAGGTCCGCCACTGTCTAGGATGTCATTGTCTAGTTTGATCTCTACTTTTGCCAGTAACGGTACCCTTATAATGACCTTTACCTTTTTCAATGGTACATATTAAGCTTGCAGCTCTCAACGGTACATAAGAGAAGAAATTTTTTCAAAACGAGGTTTTGGATTTGATGAAAAAATACATAATGTTTTGGAAATTTTGCTTATAAATTTTCTTATCTAAAGTAATCTTGTTTTTATCAAACTAATAATTTAGAGAAATTATATAAAAAATAATTAAAAAAAAGTTACGATAAAATGGTATGAGACATCCTCTCTTCTAATATTTGAAGTGTATAATCTGCACGAGAGTTTAAATTTAATTAAATAATTTAAACCATATTTAAATATTATATTACCAATTTCAAATTTTCCACTAAAAGCATCCACTCTCCACCCATACACGAGTTGAAATTTGAGCTATATGTGACGCGTCGAAGTCATTCACACTCCCTTATCTGCTTCTACCTTCGTTCAGCAGAGCTCAAAAATTAGATAGCGCGAAAAAACCCTAACTCGAAATCCATGGAGGTTGTTTTGCAGCCTCTGTGCACCATTATAACCGCCAAAACCTTGAGGTGTAAATGTAAACAACCACTTCTCATTCCACAAATGCCTAATCCTTCTTCTTCAAAACATTTTCCGTTATTTTCTTTCCGCACCACTCTCTCTTCTCCTTCTCGTTTTCCTCCACCACCTGGTAAATTTCTGTGTTTATTTTGTTTCTTCCTTATTCAATGAATTTCGTTGGTATTTATTTTCAACTCCTCATTTTTACTTAATTTATTTTTAAATTTTGTCTTATCTTCTGATCTGAGAATAGATTTGTCTGTTTCTGGATTTTCCGGTAGTTTTGTCTGCGACGCCGGAGAATCAATTGAGCAGCGTTGGGGAAGGGGAGGACGCCGATACAAGAGAATTGCAATTACAAGGTACTTTATGTCTTTAGTTAAACAATAAGCTAGAAACTATAGCTTAACTTCATTTGAGGTGTTTTTAGTATAGTTTAGGGGAAATGATGTGATATTTTCATTCATACATCAAGCATAGGACGTGACTTGATGATAGTAATCTTTAGGATAACACTAAAATTCAAGTAACCCTATCCAATTATAGGTCAATTGCAGAACTCCTATGGTTTATCCCTTTCCATCATAAAATATCTAAACAATGGTATAGTAAGTTCATTCCACCCCATTCCATTCCATCCTATCCCTTTCCATTTCATTCCACCCATCATTAGGTATCTAAACATAGCCTAAAGGAATGACATAGTCAGATACACAGAGAGACTACAGGCCAATCTCTTATTAATATTTGTAGTTCCTTGTGTTTTTTTGCTTTTCCAAATCATTGTAATCTAAAATTTTAATTTGTAATTGAATAAGTACATTTGTACATTGGCATTGTCTTATGGACTTCTTTAGGTCTAAGTCATTTGACACTTTCCAGTTTCCCTCCAGCTTTTCTATGACCATACACTGATCATAATGCATGGATGTGTTTAATCAGAGAAAAGTTTATAGAATTAATTCTGGATCAGTTGTTATAATGTAGTGCATCACTTGGTGTTATTTTGCAGATTTTTATTCCCTGAGGAAAGATGTTGAAATTACATCACAGCGTGTTGAAGAGATTAGAGAATCTTCTGGTCTACAGCTGTTGGAGCAAGAAATTTCCAATTTAGAGGAGAAAGCAGCTGCTAGTTCCTTTTGGGACAATCGAGCCAAAGCTCAAGAGACTCTTTCGACCTTGGCTGATGTCAAAGATAAGATAAAATTGCTCACTGAGTTCAAAACCCAGGTTAGATATAATTCTTATCAATTTCCAACAATTATTTTAGGAAAAATTACATTAAGAACCAATATGTAGTTGAAAATACAGGAAATTTTACTATTTTCAATTACTGATTTGCTGGGTGCAGTATTAAAGGAAAATCATAAGAACTTTATTATAAAAATGTTAGAATAGTTACATTATACTTTAGGCGCATGCAACAAATATATTCACTGTACATGGGGATGTGAATAGGTTAGGCTATGCTTTCCCTAAGTAGGACTAGGCCTGTTTTGCAAGACATCATCATCTTGAGCCTGGCCTGTTACCCGCTGCATGCTTTTTTTGGAGCTTGACCTGGCCTTTTTGCGAAAATATAAAAGCATGGCCTGGCCTGGAACATATTTAGGGGCTTACATTCCTTCAATTAATGCTAAGAAACTTGAACTTTTTAGTTTTAATCTATAGGCCATAATTAATAAATGACATAATAACCTTTAATAAAATTGTTAATTCTCTATAAAATTAATATGTTATATTTCTCTATAATTAATAGGAGAGAGATCATTTGACTCCAGAGTAACACTTATAAGTCTTACTCCCCATCTTAGCCGTTGATTTCCGTCCATCCAACGGTTATAGTTTAGGAAGTTATATTAATTATTAATTACACTATAAATGACAACCGTTGATTTCCGTCCATCAACGGCTGGGATGGGGAGTAAGATTTAAAAGTCTTACTCTGGAGTCAAAAGAACCCTCCCCTAATTAATAAACTATGTAAGTACTATAAATTAAAGGTTTTTTAAAGACCTAGGCCATAGCATACTTAATTAAACAGGCCTTTCTAAAGCCCATGCCTGGCTTGTGTCAGGACAGAAGGGTAGTTGCTTGGAAGAATAAAAGGAAGACAGTGTAGTTAGTTTAGACAGATAGAACAGTCAGTTAGAGAGAATTAGTAAGTTAAATAAATATGGGGAAATAAGGGTAGGAGAGGGGATTATATGTCTATGTAGACTAATTACTCACATAATTCCAGCCAAAGAGATTCACTCTTTTTAAAAAAAAATTATAATAGGATGGAAAGGGAGCATGTACATCTTGGGGAAGGAGAAAACCTCCTGAAAAAGAAGAGCCAATGGGCCTAAAAAAATGCACTCAAGCTGTCTGGTTTATTCATATGTCAGTAATAATAAGACTTGTAATCTGTGGTTAGACACAATTTGTGGGTTTTGACTGTTGATATGACAGCAATTCAGGATTACTTGCACATATTGGAGTGATAATATTTAAATTTATGGATATGGGGTGTAGCATTTGAGACTTAAATGTTTGGAAATGGTAGTATAAAGGTTGAGAATTCTATGTAACTGATATATTGATCTAATTCGAATTAATTATCCTAGTTGTTGATATAAAGAAAATAAAAATCAAAAGGAAACTAAGTAACTAACCCACTTGCCAACTGGTGAAAAGGAAACTAACCTATCTGCGGACTTGGTTTTATAAACATGGCTTGCTTAACATTCATGATGCATGAGTGGTGTACACCAGATCTTTTTCTCTCTTAAGGATTCATTGACCACATGTTGAATTGAGTGTCTCCACTTCTTCTCTTGTATTAATCAAGCTTTGTGCCAATATGGACCTTCATCACAATGAATATAGGTCGAGGATGCAGAAACAATAGTTAAGCTGACTGAGGAAATGGAATCCATTGATAGAGGGCTTTTTGAGGAGGCTGCTAGTCTTATTAAAGAACTGAATAAATCACTAGATCGATTTGAGCTGACTCAACTTCTTTCTGGTCCTTACGATAAAGAAGGTGCTGTTATCTCTATTACAGCGGGTGCTGGAGGTACTGATGCACAGGTAAATAGCTATCTATGTACAGATGCTACATCAATCAACTTGTTTCTCTCATTGTTAGTCTTCGTTGAACACTTAGTCTGATATATTGTGCTGATAGATGACTAGAACTTGTATGCCAACAAAATCTAGAACTTATCTTTTTCATCATCCTGAGTAAATATTCTCTGCAGTTGTGACTTTAGAATACCGCCTCTATGTCTCAACATTGTTAACCTTCCTGGCTTTCAGGAATATTTTTGTTCATCTCTACTGAAGTATTGACAAATAAAGAGTCATATGCAATCAAATCTGGACAAGCATTCCCCTAATGTGTGGGGTGTGGGTTTATTAAGCATTTAATATTCTGCCATTTAGGAATTTAGTCATATGTGGGCTTTGTTTTGCTGATTTTTATTTTCCAAACCATGATAAAGGGGCCTGCCCTGTGTAGTCTGGGAGATGCAACTTATCTATCTTTCCAGTTCCTTTTTCTACTTGTGTTTTCCTTGGAATTTGAGTACCTGATGGTGATTCTGAGTATTCAGTTTCAACTTCTGTACAAAATTATCATTTCCAGTGCAGGATTGGGCGGACATGCTTCTTAGGATGTACGTGAGATGGGGTGAGAAACAGAGATACAAGACCCGAGTGGTTGAGAAATCCCCTGGAGAAGAAGCTGGAATTAAATCTGCCACCATCGAAATTGAAGGTCGTTATGCTTATGGGTATTTGTCTGGGGAGAAAGGAACACATCGCATTGTTCGGCAATCTCCTTTTAATGCCAAAGGTCTCCGTCAGGTAATAACCAACTTTTTTGGGTAGCTGAATGTCAGATTGCAAGATCAGGCCCCAAAGAACAAAAACCCAAAGAAAAGTGGCATCAGAGTGCATAACAATGATGTCCATGAATCCCAATTTTTTTTTTAATGTACATGGTCATTTACTACAGATTTGCCATTGGGTGGCGATGGATTGTTAAATTCTATTTCTCTCCCTTTAATTGTCAAATACATCAAATTTTCTTTTAAATTACAAGGTTTTAATATTTAAACAGACAAGCTTTTCTGGTGTTGAAGTCATGCCTCTTCTTCCAGAAGAATCTATGAATGTTGAAATTCCTGAGGAGGATCTGGAAATTAGTTTTTCAAGAGCAGGTGGAAAAGGAGGTCAGAATGTGAACAAGGTTGAAACTGCAGTTCGGATGACACACATCCCAACTGGTGTCACTGTTCGCTGCACAGGTTTTTTTTTTTTCCTCCTTTGGCACTTACTTAATCCCACTAAAGTAAACTTATCTTGTTCCATCATGAAATTGGTTTTTTACATGACTGTGAAGTCCTCTTCCATGTTTCTGCTGCTTCTTTGCAGCAAATATTTTCTTTTCTTTTCTTTTTTTGGTTTGGGGGTTCATAGGGTGCATACCTATTTATTGCTTATTGTGCACTGCTGTTGAAAGGGCTAATTGTGCCATTGCAGCCATGGTTAACTGTGTTGCACAGGTCAATATGCGGGTAGGTTGAACGTAATATTAAATTAATGATGACTCAAAAATATATTTGGTGACAATTTCTCATATTAAGTTGAATGGATCAAAGGTTCAAAAATAAAGCGCAAAATGTTTCTCTTTTCGGAATTCTTATCGCCACTCTAACCCTTACTAGCAATATGACTAGAAGTACTCATTTAGGAAACTAATTTTTATGCACAAAATGGTCTCAACCAAGTGTCAAGTAGGCTATTCTCCACAGTTTTCTTCGTTGTTTGAAACATTAGATATTATTTAAAATTTGAATTTGGAACTGTTTGAGGTGACTTTATGAATTTTCAGCTGCAAGTATTGTGATTTAACTTGGTTCGTGTGATAACATACTTCATTTATCAAGCTGAAATTTGATACCGGTGTTAAAGGATCCTACCTTTTATATATATATATATATATATATGTGGAATACATTAGGTGCTTTTTAATGGTAATTTCAGCTTGATATTTGGCTAGGACTATATAGGGAAGAAATCAGAGGATCCATATGTTGTATTATTATTATTTTTTGTCAAAATTTATGAGAGCCGCTTCTCTTGTACTATTTTTATTCTGGATCCAATTCAATAATCTAGTTTTTAATTGCAAAGTGTTAACTTCAAACGACCATTGTGCAGAGGAGAGATCCCAACTAGCAAATAAGATAAAGGCCTTAAGCCGTTTGAAAGCCAAGCTGTTGGTGATAGCTGTAGAGCAACGTGCATCTGAAATTAAGCAGATTCGGGGAGAAGCAGTCAAAGCTGAATGGGGACAACAAATAAGGAACTATGTATTCCATCCGTACAAACTAGTAAAAGATGTAAGAACGGGGTATGACACGCCAGATATCACCTCTGTTATGGATGGCGAGTTAGACCCTTTCATCAAATCTTACCTCAGACACAAGTACAGTATGACACTGTCTGCAAGTGGGGTCAACTAATATCTTCTATTTTAGTCACGGGTCCTTGCTCCCCCGAAGTGAGGTATAGTTAGGTTGTTGTATTAGTGGACCTATGTATCGCATTACAATGTGAAATTAAGGAGACAATTTAAGTTGTTGCCACTGGTTCCTATTAGTTATCCATTTATAATTTTAATCGCTGATTTTTACTAAATCAACTGTTGATGTCACCTTGAAACTGGGTGGCTTATAAAATAGAAGATAATGCTGGTTAGCATCTGCAGATCTTTCATTTAAAGCCTGTGATTTGTAGAATTTGGGAGGATCACCTGTCATTTTTCCTGACCTTATCCCTGCATTATCCCAATTTTATCCAGCTCTCTTTTCCATTTTCAATCTCTGAAATATATCGTGTCAATCTTACCTTTAAGAATCACTAGTTTATGTTCAGATTTGTTATTTTGCATTTTAAAAGTAATGTGGAGTTTAGTTTATGGAAGTAGAGGCGCCTATTGGAATTTTTTAAACCTTCATTGTTCAATTTGAAATTCCAAATACCGTATCTTGTCAATTGTCAGATAAGGTGTTATTCAGTTTGATAGATAACCTTCAACTAAATTATATTTGATACAAGTCCTTGAAAAACAAGCACAAATGAGGATCACGATGCCTTCTTTTTTCCCAGCAGTAGACTCAAAGAATAAGTATTTCCTTTCTGTGCAGCAGCTTCTACTCGATTTTTGCCAACCTATCAGTCATTTATATAAACTATCAATATGTAAAAACTAGGTATTGTAACTGATGTCCAATGTAAGTACATGATAAACAAAAAAATGTTAAAAGACTGACAAAATGCATATTAAACAGATGGCAAATACCTTGTCCATGAGCCAATAACCAATCGATGGCATGTACTGAACAAGATACATGACAAGCAGCACAGGCTGCAAAAGAGGTCAGTTTGATCAAGGACCAAAGTTGCATGCTGGAAATTATAATTCTTGCTAATTGAAAGAATCACCAACACAAACAGTATACCCACCACAAAGCGTGCATATGCATACCAATTAGCCTATCTATCAGGAGCAGCCGAATGCTAAAATCCAACATTTTTTTTTTAAAGTAGATAAATGCAACAAATTTTTAAATTTGTCAAAACATTCAATCTTCTGGGTGAGTGAACATAAACTCTTACGCTTCGTAAAGCAGGAAAAGATATTCCCAGCGTCATACTTGAATTCATGATGTTACAAGTTAACAACGATCCAGTATTTTCATGTCAATTACACAATTATACAGACGATTGCATAAACAAGGTAACATACAATCAAAGTAAACATACTTAATGATACATTATAAGGACAATGTTTAATCTCAATTGAAAGGAGAAGGTGGCAGCAAGTCACGTAAAAAGGGAGTAGTTAAATCGAAAAGGTAACCAAAAGCAAGCATCAAGCAGATTCGCTATATGAAATAATAACTTGTTAAACCCTCACCCTCCTTGATTCGCTCTCTCTTCCTAACACAAATACCATCATGATCTTAAACAAGAGATAAGGAGGCACAAAAGTTGAATAGTGGAGGAGCATTCGAACAGAAGTGAATTGCTAATACCAATGCTTTTACCTGATTTGATATCCAAACTTCCTTTAAGCCATGGGTTGCAGCAATAATAGTCAGCTCTGCACACCTTTCCGACGACAAACGCTTCTGTCACAGAATGCAATGCAAGAAAACGAACTTTCAATGTTTAATATAATGTATCCAGTGCAACACCACACGACAGGGAAGAATATACTGTATAGTCCAGGATCCTGCCCTATACTGCTTCTCCGCAATCAATATTTCATTTCCTTTTCGCAATAAAATTAGATATTTTTATGTATTTTAGTTTTGTTTTCATTTAGCAAACATGAGATCAGCAATCCATATTCATAGTTTTATAATAATAATCGAACATGTGCCAACTATATCAAAAGAAAAAATCTGAAGTAAAATTATGTACATCAACTTTAGCTAACAGGTACAATGAAAACAATTTTCTTCATTCTTGCAAAACATAGAAAATAGTAATGTATCTTGATTTAGCACTCTCAGTGGACTAGAAGTTTCTAAAGATACCTGTACTATGTACATCGCAGGAAGAAAGTAAAGAAAAAACAGACTCAAGCTGTGTCTTTCTTTACATTAGTAATGGATGATAAATTAGCAAAGAAATATACCTCAGATGAAACGTTCACTTCAGAGTTTTTTGATGTTTCTATTGGACCAGGACAGACAACAGTTACCCCGATTCCTTTCTGACAAAGCTGCCACCATAAAATGGTTAGTAATGCATGATATGTACTGTATGATAATTAGAATAAAATGTCTTTGGAGGAAAACTATGTATTTTATCTTCCAGTTATATAGTATAGTATGGTTTATCGCGGTGAGTTGCTTACCATTTTACCAAAGATAATAAACACTATCAACATACCTCCGAACGCAAGGTATGGAAGTACCCATTCAGAGCATATTTAGAAGCGGAGTATACAGCCTGACCTGGGGCAGGTGTCTTTCCTGCTGCACTGCTCATCTGATAGTAAACAAAGAACAAAAGATTATCAATTTATGAACGGGAAATGGGGTTCAAAGCAATATCAAATAAGCTCTCCAAAATTAGGAGTCACACACACACACACACACAAAGCAATATCAAATAAGCTCTCCAAAATTAGGAGTCACACAGATATATATATATATATGGGCCAGGATACATATGGGCCAGGATCATTTTACACCAGTGTAAGTTATAATCTTAATCTTGACTGAAGTTACACTTAATCTTGACTGTTGATTTCACTTTTATTTAATGGCTATAATTTTCTAGTTATATGAGCCATTGGATACAAGTGAATCAACAATCACTTCTTATTTCTTATTTATTTTTGCTTAATCTGTTCTTGCTTTTATATGGGTTCACCAACAGCCGACCCCAACTAATTTGTGATAAATTTGATATTGATGTTGATGATAGTTATAAACATAGCTAGAAATTAGTGCACCTAAAACATAAAACACATGCCAATATATTTTAACCAAACAATTAAAATTATGATTGCCCATTCAAGGATAAAAAGTATTTGAAAACCCGACTAGTGACAAAAATTCAGTAACAAACATCTTCCTGCAAGCTCCATGCTCCACATGATATAGTTTCTAACCACATTGCTATCCACATTCCGTAACCAAAATAAGATATTACCAAAGAATTCCCACATACCACCACAAAATGACCTCGCCCTCTCTTCAACATGAAAGGTGCCAAAAGCCTTGTGAGAGTTATTGTCCCCAGAACATTAACATCAAATGTTGCCTAATCAGGAGAGAAGAGCAACATAAAATTTCAGAAGGCTACTTTCAGTGTTTTGAAAGAAGACTAAAAAGGCAAAAAGAAAAACACTTTTCAAAGCCTTCGTAAATAAGCAGCAGGAGTAAGAGATACCTTAAGACCTTCCTCAGTTACATCTATAGCCGATGTTTTCTGCGAAACAAAATAATTAATTTCATAATACCTTTAATTAAAGAAGCATATTATAAATAAAGAATCATTAAAATAGATCAGTGAAGAGAAATTTCATCAACTCTCCAAAGCATCATCACTATATCGTCCTGGCAGGTAATGATATGCAAGCATCTCATCGCATTTTCTCAAATCCGGTGTTCTGTTAATAAAGATACTTGCTACAAATCCACCAACATGCAAGTACACTCAAAATTATCACATTTGAAGTAATTCTACTATCCTATAATTGTGATTAAAACACTAAAAGAGATATATGAAACAATGCTAAAGATATAAAAATGAACTCTCTCTCTCTCTCTCTCTCTCTCTCTCTATATATATATATATATATATATATATATATATATATGTTGATGCCCTGTATAACGACTAATAATGTTGTCTGCATATTGTATATCCTGATTAAAAGGAGGACACAACAATTCCACTTTTTTTTCTTTCTCTTGTTTTACATTTACAGGTGTACCTTCTAATATAACGAGCAAGCACATATTTGTTTTGTCTCCAGATGCAATTTCTGAATTATGAAATCTAGCTATTAGATAAAGCAATCAGTCACTTACCGGACGCTCAAAAGCTGCATTATGGATCATGTAATTAACACCAGAATCTGGAAAAAAAGATTCTGCTTTCTCAACAGCCTTCCGAAGAGAATCTTCTCCAGATGTTAAATCCATTGGTAAAATCTTGACTTCAACCGGTGCATGCTTACCTGGTGGTGCGCAAATCACATATTAATAGAGCACAGCACGAGTCCACATCATTATTTGTACACAGACATAAGTCATAAAATGAGTTATTTAAACCTTACATGCGGCTATACATAATAGAATATACCTTTCAGCTGTGTCCTTACTTGGTTCAGTTCAGCTTCATTCCTTGCAGAGATTATTAGCTTGGCCCCTAAACTTGCAAGCTGTTTAGCTAGAATCTCCCCTTCATATACATCATTGAATAGAAAAAATAGAAGAGAAAAAGGAATTAGTTATGCAAACAAAATTAGTCACAAAATAAGGAAAATGTTCTGGATGTACAAAGGAATCTTTCAATATTTAGAGGAGAATTTAAGCACAAAGGAACCCTGAAATAAAATCAAATAAACAACTGAACTCAAAACCGGTATTGCATGATTAATTAGATCAAGACACTTGTTCAAAGTCGACCATTAACAGAATTAAGCTGGAAACGGAAGGGCAAGACATAAAGAATTGAACTTGAATTGCATTAACTGTCCTTAATCAAATTCATCCAAAGTTAATTACTTTCTTTCATTCACTTATCAAAGTGATATCTGGGTGAATTTGAATTTGATGTAAGCCCAATGTTACATAAACAAATCAATCCTCTAGAAATAGAAGAGTGATACTAAAAGAAGGAATGAAAAAAAGGGTATAGTTATAGTTATAGTTATACCAATTCCACGGCTAGCACCAGTAATCCAGAAAACCTGGAAGGAAATGCAATAAGAGAGTGCAAAGTCATTTATCTATTGACGTAAGAAATGAAACACTAAGTGTGTATGTAGCATAACAAGTCTCGGTTAAAACAAACAACCTTGTCTTCAATTTCATGGCGCTTTGGTTGCTTCTTGGACATCAAAGTGAAATCGCCTAATAAATCAAAAACAAAAGAATGAGAATCGAAAATAAAAAAATTAAAAGAGAGAAAGTAAGAAAGAGGGATGATAGAGTGAAATAAAAAAAAATACCATAAGCGGTGGCGAATTTGAATAAAAATAACAATAAAAGGAACACGCAAATGAACACCACCAACATGGGGTTCTCTCTCTCTCTCTCTCTCTCTCTCTCTGTGTGTGTGTGTCTGTGTTGACAAATCGGTAATTACTGCTTGGTGTTTCTGCTGTTAGCCATTTCTTATTTTCGTTGCTGGTTGTTCCCAGGCATGAAAATGGAATAAACAGGCGTTAATGTCAATATTTGAACGCCTATCGGATTTATTTATTTATTTATTTATTTGGTGAACGCCTATCGGAATTTTATTTAGCTATAAAGAGTAAGTGATTATATATTTATTAATAATATTTTTATGAGGTTTTAGTTTGTCTTTTAATACGACACAAAAAAATTTCCTACACACACAATATTTTGTGGGACCCACACTTTTTAAAGCAAAATAAAAAAAAAAAATTAAGGCACACAAAATGAATCTCTATAACATTACACAATCACTTTTTCTACAATATAACTCTTATAAAACCCTATTTTTATACATACTTTTATGTATCATGGATTCACGGGGATACAAGCAGAAAGTTGGAAGCAGAGAATTAAAAGATTGAGCTGACCTTGGATCACCTGAAATTTATAGCTTATCCTTATTACAAGCTATGAAGCATTGATACTCCTTAAAATTTTTTCCAACAGATCAGATATGCATTTCGGAATGGTATCAACTTCCTATATCAAGAACGTATTATAAACGTATCGAAAATGCCGTGTCAGAATCGGTGCTTCATAGATTACAAGGCCTCTATTTTTGCTGTGGAAGCTCTGATTTTGAGTGATCACCTCATTGGCGAATGCACAACAGTATATATAGGTTGCTCATAGTTTTTGGTTTTTGACAATTTTATTTTGTAGGAGGAAATGAGAAGCTGGTGCTGAGTTTTGTATGTGTGGATTGATCATTGAACATTCTTCCAAAGCGATTATTTTATTTTAGGGTAGAATGAACTTTAACTCACTGGAATCTTAGCCATGCATAAAATAAAGATCTATTTTTTCTTGAATGGAAGACAGGATTTAAACAGATGGTGTCTATGAATTGCTGGTTATGCCATTTGGGTTTTATGATGCTGTGTTTCCGTGCGTCTCATGACTCGTATTGGGAAGCAAAAAGTTCAATATTAAGATATGGCTTTCTTTTCTCGTTTAAAAAAAATCAAAGTAGATGCATCTGATCTCAGAGCTTCATGTGGATAAATTCTAATGTCTTTAATCTAAATTAAGAAAAAAATTATTATTTTTTTATTCCCGAAATTTTTTATATTTTACTTACTATTCGAAGCCATGATAGTTAATTTATGTATAAGCAACTATGATAATGCCTTTAATACTCAAAATAATGTAAAATGGAAGTTATTGTATGACCATGAGGCATAACGGAACCAAAGCATCTTTACCACCTTAATTTACCAACCATCGCTCGTATGACCAGCAATCAAGTTTATCATGTATTCTTTTGCATTCTATTTGTCGACCTTTTCATTATTTGTCTCTTTTTAACTCCAAACCCCAAATTAATGCGAATTTTTTTGCGAAATTTTTTCTAATTTGTTTCGGAAATTAATTCATAACACGTAAATTAGGTAATTGTAAATGATCAATTCCACAATATAACTAGTTTTTCTGATATAAGGGTTTGTAATTTATATATTTTTTATTCTTTAATTATTCATTATTAAATTAGTTGATGTTATTTAGATTATTATATATATCAATAAATGAAAAGACTTTTGTGAGAAACAATTTTGAACTGAATAAGCTAATGAGGTGTAAAATCATGGCAAAAAAATTAATTTAATGCATTTTAATTAAATAATTACGCATTTATTGCAGTTTTGAGAATAATTACGAATTTATTGTACACTGTGACGCCCAAAATGGGCGTCACATGTAACGCCCCAGTGAGGCGTCTCACCCTAAGGGGAAGACGCCCCAATGGGGCGTCTTTCATCTGGTGTCTATTGTGAATTCTAACCCTCAAAGCCCTATAATTTAGATTGGCCAATTCTAAACAGGATATGTAAAAATTAAACCATGTAGAATAAAACAAACTAACTAATTAACTTATAAAATATCAATACAGGAAATATAAAGGATTCACATCGGGTCCGTGATTCCAACTACAAAAACAAATTAGCCAGACATAGCTGGCTTAAACAAATTAAAGAAATAAAAAGAATTCATAAAAGCAATAAAGAAGAAGAATGATCAATGGTCTTCAATCGTCAACTCTGTCGAAATCCTGATCTCCAGCGTGAGACTCCAAGAATTCTCTCCAGCCAAAATGAAGCTTTAAAGTAATGTAATTCTGAATTACCAATTAAGCTTGAAGCTTTAAAAGCAATTTAATAACCGTGATTAAATTTAAATTTCCGTGGTTAAACACCGCATTTCTTGTAGTGGAAAGAGCTAATATTACAAGCAAGAACTTGAGAAAGTAAAAGCATTGGAATGTTTATCTATTAAAGTTATTTGTAGAATTGTAATTCATAAAATCATTATGTACAATCAATTGTCCTTGAGGCTAAGAGTAAAGGGAATAGCAAACATCGAAATCCAGGCATCTAATTTATTGATTATTCGGATACAATGAAGCCGTTCATGTTGTTTGATAAATATGAACTATATGATTCTTGTATAGTAACTGTATGTACAATAGTCTTGACTTATGTACAACTCTTGTCATCTTGCACGACCATGGGGAATCAAATGATAAAAATCCAAAGATAAGACAATATTTAGGTTGACAAGTGCAAACACACACGCACAAAAGCATAAATAGGTGCATACTACACATTTCAGAAATAGTTTTATTACATTTCCATAGTTCTATCCAATTCTATTACAGAATCATAATATCAAATAAGATGAGCCTATAAATTTAACAAGGCAGCTGCTGAGTAGTAGTGGGACGAAGAATCGGATCCAATCGCCTAATCCATTGAGTGATTTGCTGATTGTCATGTAGGGTCATACAGATTTGCTTGTTGTACTTCTCCATCATCAACATTAATGTCCACACAGCAGGTACTATGATCCCAATAACTGGGGAAATCAGTGTGTAAAGAAGATAGGTGGTTGAAATTCCAAACATTAAAATCATAGATGAAAAAATCGGATGCTCGGTTCCCTCTTTTCCAAAATACACAGGCACAATCAAGATCACGTAGTGGAAGTAAACGGCGGCGAACACAAAGCCTACGAGGAACGGATACTGTTCATGAAATTCCTTCCCGACTTCAGAAGTGATAAATACAAATAACAACTCATTAATTTTTAAGTTATGAACATGATAATTAGACAAAATTAATGTTAAGTACTTAAAGTAGGAGTCTTGGGAGTTTCCGGGTAAAAAATTTGACGACAGTTAAGTTAAAAATTACACCGGGTCCCACTAAAGGACAAAGGCCATGTTGTGAAATCGGCAAGTATACCGTTCGTTTCAAGTAATAAAGTGATAAGTGTAACAGCCCGTTACATACCGGTAATGTTATCATTGCATATGGTATTAAGCGCAGTTACAATCACAGTAATTGAGTTAATTAAATTACGGGTAAACTTTTTCTTTTATTACGTTCCTTTCTTTAAACATCAACCCTTTCCGTAATCAATTAAAACAACGCCATAATTGTAAATGCGAAACTCGCGGAAGCATAAAACATACCAAATATAATCTCTCTAAGAAATACCATTTATTTAGTCTTTAGAAAACACATTTTTCAAATTTAACACAGTGGTAATCGATTACCAACTTGAGGTAATCGATTACCAAAGGTTACTGTAGAAGTCAGAACCTTAATTTAGGCTCCCCTGTTTTCTGGTAATCGATTACCAGATATTGGTAATCGATTACTGAACTAGGTAATCGATTACCAATGCTCTGGTAATCGATTACTTTGAAGACAAAAGCTCAATTTTTCGTTCCCTGTTGCAGGTAATCGATTACCAGTGAAAAGTAATCAATTACTATGCAGCAAAAATGACAGATGACAGCTTTTAAGACCCAAAATGAGTGGTCTAACCTACTCTTAACACATTGCTACTTCATGTACACTTTACACATGTCCTAATGTAGGCTCTAAGCCCTTCCATCATGCATATTCATTAATCAATGCATCATTACAACCATTTGCAATATCATAGCCATTTTACACAATCAATGGTCTATTTACAACTCAAGTCTTCCAATGCCTCAAAATACAAATATGTGGCCATGGACAAGTCCCATGCTCACTCAAAATACAAAATAACAAGAGGCATAACCATACATCAATTTTTAAGGACTTAACATATAGTCATAAATATACAAAAGCATGGCAATATTCACATGCAACAAGTTCATATCCTAAGTCCAAAATATCACATACTCCACTATGTACATCAAAAGGAATCCTTCAATATGTCATGCTCTCTAATGCACCTCACGCTCTACTCTTCCACTAAGCGGGCCTCTTGCCCGGAGATCCACCATGCTCAGCAAACCTGAAATGATGTCCCCAAACGCGGGGTGAGATATACAAATATATCTCAGTAAACCAAGGGTACTAGAGGATCACTCCACCCCATGGCTCACTCAATGTGCATACAATGATCATCATATAAAATGCATAACATACAATTATCACACAACAACAACAACTGGGCACAAATCCAAGGACATCCACATCAGGATTCCCTTAAAGGACCCCATCGTATAACTCCCGAAATCTTCCTGGTGCCTCTCCCATGGTTGAGACGACCCCATGGCAAAACCCAATTGGAACTCCTCATGAGACCTATCCAGCGGAAGTCCCACGTTTGGATCACCCTGGTACCGTTCCCAGAGTCGGTTCCACGGCAAAACCCGACCGGAATCCCCAAAGGATATCTCCAGCAGATGTCCAAACCAACACACATCTACTGGCCAGAGATCACAATTATTTCACACAACATGCTCCAAGCATGTCACACAATCATGTCAATAATGCATGAACATACATTTACATATAATCAAAGGCATCAAATCAAACCACGACCTTCCACTAGGTGTGGTGGAACACACGAGCGAATAAAACCCAAGTTCCAAAGGTTTACCTCATTCCGAAGCCAATGCTCCTCAACGTAAGCTCCAAGCTTAATTCTCCTCTATTGAGTCTGAGAGAGGAAACCTATAATGATCAATCAACATGATCATCAACACAATTTCAAGACAACCAATTCACTTTCAAATACAATAATTCTCAACAAAACAACTTAGGCCTAATGGCCAACTACGTTTAATCCAATTACGTCAACCATTTTAGTCACTAAAATAAATCATCATTTATGCACTAAGGCATCACTCATTGGTTATACCACCTTTTCACATCATTTTCCTTATTTCCTTCAATATGGTTAAAATCTCACACACACAACACATCCAACATTCCTCCTTTCAATTTCACTACATCAAACCAACTTACCATTCATTTAAACACCAATCACGATCATATAACATCAACCACATTATTTTTACATCATCTAGCCATCCATGACCTCAATAGGTCGAATTCTTCATTCCCATCAACCTAGGGGTATTCAATCCAATTCCACACTCACACTCATCATATAATCGTATTATTTACACATTACCAACCATCAATTGTACACATTTTTCACCTCCATAATTTCTTCCAACCATTACATGGTTCGAATTCCTCACTAGATGGTACTCCCAAGGTTTTTCATCCATTCTAACAATTATTCACTTCATATAATCCTACCATTTATACATACCAACCAACAATCAACAATTTTCAACCAATACATTCATGATCACAACCCACCATTTCATCAATTTCCACCAAATTTCACTAAGTTATAAAATTATATATCACCATAAATTTTATTGGTTCAATCATCATTATTCATCATTACAAGCAACAATTTACAAAGGAGTAACATCATTAAAGGTTCCTAAACATCACATTCATCAATACCTCATTAAACACAAACCCAAATTGTGATTTCCACAAAAACTTCATGAAACTAGGAATACTTACAACCAATAGCTTCCTAAGGCTCCAAAGGTTGACGATCAAGGGTCCATTCAAGCCAAAGCACCACCATTGGCCCCCAAACTCCTCAAAACTGCCATCCCATCACCAAGGAGGATCTCCTCGCACACTCACTCTTTGGAAGATTTCTTAGGATGAAAGGTGATCACAAGGGGTAGAGGAACAACTTTGATGTTGGAACTCTATTGATTTGGTGGCTAGGTTTCAAGTTGGCAACAATCAAAACAAACTCCCCTCCCTCCCATGGAGGTGCTGTCCATCGAAGAAGAAAGGAAAGAGAGGAGAGAGGGAGAGAAAGAAAAGGCGTGAGGGAGAGAGAGAAAATAAGGGATTTAAGTGACTTTTGGTGGGGCGGGTCCCACACACGATTTAACTTTGATTTAAACATCAATTTCAACTACAATTTTACAATCTACGTATTTTTATGGTTCTAGACATATTTTTGTTTCCTAAAAATGTTCATAAAATTTTCACCTTTATCGGTACCATTATACCGCAGTATTTTTACACCGGTAAAATCACTATTCATCAGAATTTTCAAAACTTGCCTATTCACTCGATTTTTCGTCCTGAATCCATTTCCGGCATTATTTTTACCATTTGAGATCTCCTACTCCATTTTTCATGCCTAGGGTTACGTGTTTGGTAAATTACCGTTTTGCCCTTTTCACTTAGTTTGCCCTTAATTTCCGGATTTCACTAATCCTTCCCTTTTAACCCACATTATAACATATAATTTCACATTTTGATTTACGAGGTGTTATAATAAGTAGAGTATCGTTCCCACGAGGATTAATGCACCAAGTACTAGTTTAACTATTCCCCTTAAGTTGAAAAATAAAATTTGGTTGAGTTGTGAAAGTAATTGATTTTGGAATTTCAACACAGAATTTAAAAAAAAAAAAATTTAAAACAGAAATTTAATAACAATAAATTTTGAACGCATGCAAGAAAAGATCAAGAACGCGAGAAAGTATTGATGAAAAAATTATAAAAAGGATGTAGCCATGATGCATTTCACCTACGATCCTCCCTTATATTCCTATATTGTATTTTATAATTAATTAATTCGTTTGTTAAGACAATTCATTATTTTCCTATAAAATAGTTGAACCCTAATGTCTTAGTGATTTCAACCCTTTAACCCAATCATAATTCTAATGTCTTAGTAATCCCTCTTGAATTAAGCATTAAGCAAATGAATTATGAGTCTGCAATCTATGTAAGCCTATGTCTAGATCATACACAAATTGTTATTCCAAGAACTCTCTCACTTTCTTGATTTCTCCAAATTCTTCCAGCCAATGATGCCTCCTAAGGGTTTTTACTCCTTTATTTATAGAAAGGAATTCAAATCTCTCTGTATCTTGGTCAAAACTTTGATTTAGAGTCCTTTTTAAAATAGAATCTCAACTCATTAAATAATACATGTGGCATCCGCGCGATCCGCGCGGATGGACAGAGGGTAAAGCTGTGTTTCATCTTTCTTGGGGCGATTCGCGCCAGTATGCAGTTGTTGTGTTTCTTCTTTGTGAAATCCTCCTTCTTTTATGCATTTTTATTCTGTAAAATACATAATTTTTTTGAGAGCATGTCTGATTTTGGATTATCAATAATTCTAATATATAATGTCATTTATCACTCAATTAATATCAAATCTTTGTTTTTTTCAGTTCAGAAACCTCTATATATGCTGGAGGCATATTGTAACACCCCAAATTTCTAACAAGTTATAAAACATTCTTATAATAAATAAATTGTCAAAATTCACATTTTATATAATTATGATAATAGAAATATTGCGGAAGCTAATCTAAAACTAATTTGGGGAATGTTACCGCCGCACCTATACAGGGACAAGTGCAAAGCTAACTCTAATTATATTATTATTCTTACACCGGTGTAAGATGATCCTGCCCCCATATATTGTAATCTAGACGCAGCTATAAGAACTTTTTGTGTGGATAAATATAAGAACAAATTACATTCTGGTAGGGGTGTTAAATGGCCGAGCCTATGTTTAAATGTGTCAGCCTGACCAAGTCTGTTACCTGTTATAAATATAATTATCGGCCTGTGGCCTAACTTATTTACAAAATATAAAACCCTGGTTTAACCTATTAAAAAAAATAAGACAACAAAAATTTATCCAACATAATATACAATCAACAACACTAGTAATTCCATAAATATTCATAAATTCAATGTATATCCAAATAGCATAATATAGAATAAAATCATTCAAAATCTTTGTTTAACCAATAAAATAGGGTGAAATGGATTAAGGAGAAATAGAAGGCTATTACAAGTAGTATAAAAATATAAAATAAAAAAATAATATATTAGACCAGTCTGAGAGGCTCTAAGGCAGAGCTTTTGAATTGGAGCCTGAAACTTTTTTATTAAACGAGCTTTTATACATGTTTAAGACTGTTGCCAACAACCAATTTTAGACATGTAAGCTCAGGCCTTCACGAACCAAGCCAATGGCTCCTAAATTGCCCCTGGTTCGTTTAGCACCCTTACATGCTGGTATAAAATACTAACAGTTAGAAGTGTTAAACTGGTCTCGGCACATAGGGTCGGGTCGTCCTGCTAACCAATACATTCTTATAATAAAATAAAAATTTCACCCTTCATCTTTTATAATTAAATTTCTAAATCTGATTTCAATTTTGTAAATACTAATTTGTGAAATTTCAAATACTAATGCCACAAATCTTTGCAAAAAAATAATTATTTACTTTTATTCATTACTAAGTAATGAACACTTGACCATTCAATGTTTTGCAGTATATCGTTATTTTAATGTTATTTATGATTAGTTGTTCCTAACACAGTGTGTAGTTGACTTTTCATATTTTTCACCATATTATTATTGGATACATTAAATATATACTTATATATATATATATTTATATTTATATTAATTTGTGGATAAATATGGATAGATAGTAATTAGGGGTGGCAAAACGGGTTGGCCCACCCCGCCCCGCCACCAACCCGCCAAAAGTGGGTTGGCCCGCCCCGCCACTTGAATTTGGGTTGAAAACCCCAACCCGCCCCGTTTTATGGTGGATTGGCGGGTCAACCCGCTTAAAATATAAAAAATAATTAAAAATAAAAAATGAAATATATTTTATAAATATTATAATATTACTTATTTTCATATCACATTCTTCTTAATTTTTTTCCAATCTTAAGTCTAAATATAATAACCGTAATTACATGACTTTTAAATTAGAGGGTTATGATGAGGACCTTATGGTCATAAATAGCATGAGAATGAAATTCCAAGAATTTGTATACTCATATTAAGGGTATTCCAGACAGGTGAATTTTCATCTGTTGTTTTTACTGTTAACGCAATAACAGACTGTAAAATAGCTCCAGTATAGTGAGTTTAAGTTAGAGAGCTATTTTAATGATATGAATATCATAAATGATGTAAGCATAAGATTTGATGAAGTTTGATACCTATATTGAGGGTATTCTGAACAGTTGAGTTTTCAACTGTTGTTTTTGACTGCTGACGCAGTAACAGTCTGTAGAATAACTTCAACCTAGCAAATCTGAGTTAGAGATCTAATCTAATGATATAAACATCATGAATGAGGTTAGGATATGATTTGATGAAGATTGATACCCATATTGGGGTATTTTTAAAAAGTCACTTCTGCCGGATATTTTTTACTGCTGTAGCAGCAGCCGGTGGAATCCCGAAACGGGAAAAAGATGAGAAAATGGAAATAAAGACCAATATATGCCTAAAAAGTCATAATTAGACCAAAAATGTCAAAGTTAAGAAGATTATGAAATCCGGGTACAGTTAAGAACACCGGTAAAGACTACGGTGCAATTAAACAGCTGTTAGTGGATCTGTGATCTACTAATTAAAATTTTAAGTTATGAACATGATAATTTGACAAAATTAATGTTAATTACTTAAAGTTAGAGTCTTGGGAGTTTCCGGGTAAAAAAATTGACGACAATTAATTTAAAAATTACACCGGGTCCCACTAAAGGACAAAGGCCATGTTGCGAAATCGGCAAGTATACCGTTCATTTCAAGTAATAAAGTGATAAGTAGAGTATCGTTCCCACGAGGATTAATGCATCAAGTACTAGTTTAAATATTCCCCTTAAGTTGAAAAATAAAATTTGGTTGAGTTGTGAAAGTAATTCATTTTGGAATTTCAAAACAGAATTTAAAAACAATTAAATTTAAAACAGAAATTTAATAACAATAAATTTTGAACGCATGCAAGAAAAGATCAAGAACACGAGAAAGTATTGATGAAAAAATTATAAAAAGGATGTAGCCATGATGCATTTCACCTACGATCCTCCCTTATATTCCTATATTGTATTTTATAATTAATTAATTCGTTTGTTCAGACAATTCATTATTTTCCTATAAAATAGTTGAACCCTAATGTCTTAGTGATTTCAACCCTTTAACCCAATCATAATTCTAATGTCTTAGTAATCCCTCTTGAATTAAGCATTAAGCAAATGAATTATGAGTCTGCAATCTATGTAAGCTTATGTCTAGATCATACACAAATTATTATTCTACCCTTGTCCAGATTAAAACCCCAATATGTCTATTGTGAATTCTAACCCTCAAAGTCCTATAATTTAGATTGGCCAATTCTAAACAGGAAATGTAAAAATTAAACCAGGTAGAATAAAACAAACTAACTAATTAACTTATAAAATATCAATACAGGAAATATAAAGGATTCACATCGGGTCCGTGATTCCAACTACAAAAACAAACTAGCCAGACATAGCTGGCTTAAACAAATTAAAGAAATAAAAAGAATTCATAAAAGCAATAAAGAAGAAGAAGAAGAAGATGAATGATCAATGGTCTTCAATCGTCAACTCTGTCGAAATCCTGATCTCCAGCGTGAGCCTCCAAGAATTCTCTCCAGCCAAAGATTCATGTTTCTTGGGGTCTGAGTCTCTATTTGTAGAGTTTGTGCCCTTGCTTAGAAATCTTGATTAAATCTTCATCGTAAATCTTGGTGCAATCTTTATCCGATTCAGCCTCGAAATTTGTTTAAAAATTTCTCACGTAACTCCCGTGCTACTAGCGCCACTTACACGCTAGTAGCGTGGGAGTTCTGTTCAGCATATTGGAGGTTCACGCTACTAGCGTGGTTCTCACGCTAATAGCGTGAGTGTTATAAATGGTTGGCGCTACTAGCGCCACTTCCACACTAGTAGCGTGAGAGTCTCTGGATGAAAAGTTTCTTCTGACGCTACTAGCGCGGGTTTCACGTTAATAGCATGGGGCTTCAGCCTGGTACATGTTTGTAGACGGGACAACTAATTAATCAAGCACAAAGTCGTCGGAGCTTAAAAGGTTTGTAGATGATCATACAACTTGTACGAAAGCTTATATTAAGCTTTAAGCTAACGCGGTGTTTCCCCTATTCTAAAGTGGTTTGGTTAACCATGATATCTGAACCAATTTTAAAAGATAAGATCCAACCCATATCCAAAAATTAAGAAACAGTTTAGTTTTTAAAACCATTTTAAAAAGGGATAGGATATTGTGACACACAAATAATGTTACGCACAATGTTACGACCACATCTTAACCGTTGATTTCCGCCAATTAACGGTTATCATTTATTGCGAATTAATTATTAATTAATGAGTTTGATTTGAAAAATGATAACCGTTAAGATGTGGTTGTAACATTGTGCGTAACATTATTTGTGTGTCACAATATCCTATCCCTTTTAAAAAACCAGTTTTTATGAATCAGTTTAGTTTGGTTTTCTATTTGATTTGGTTCAATTGAATTTTTTGCACACCCCTATATTTTAGCATAACTTTTTAGAATGCTTTTTGTGCTAAAACCGTCGTTTGCTTGCTGTAGCGTATAAGCAAGGAGATTTCAGATCCCCCCACTCAACCTGAAATGTTTTTTGGGAATCGACAAAGGAAGAAGAGAAAGCTGCTAGACCTTAATGCAATTGTAAGTTTATCTTTATAATTTATGAAGTCAAATATAATTACCTCTTACTAACATTGCTTTAAATATGCTGGACCAAACTTTTTGACTGGATTGAAAATTCTGGTCAGCCTTCCACTGAAGCTTTTCCGGCCGTGTCTGGGAAAGAAAAGCCAGGGAAAATTTGCTACTATGAAAGAACTACCACACCTACTCTGTTGAAAATAAATGAAGAAATGACAGAAATGGAGAAAATAAATGCTAATAAGGCCAAACATTTAAATGAAAAGATTGAAGTGTTAGAGGCACAACATAATACTGAAATGGCAACAGTGGAGAAAAAAGTTTCAACTTCATTCAAAGGACTATGCTAAATCAAAGAAACTTAGGACTAGATGTGGAGCCCTTGGCAGATTTAATTTGATATCAACTCTAGGTGATGCTATTGCTACCAGTGCTCCACACAATCATGAGGTAAAATGATTTTCTTTTTTTATTTTCTATCACTGCCTTGTTGCTATATTGATTGTGACTACTGAATGGAGTTAAAACAATTATATACTAGATAATCAAGTGATTAGTTTATGACAACTTACTGCACTTTTTAACTTCCCTTTATAGTCAGTCAATGGCTATTCTAACAATTTTTTTGTCAATGCATGTGGCGTAGTTAATAAATTTCTCTTTCGTTAATTATTTTCTCTCAAGGATAGATTTGATAATTTCAATTTACTTATAGAATTCATTGGATGTTAGAAACATGTGACCTTTAATGATTTGGATTAAAAATTGTAGTCCTTGATTTTGCTATATGGCTTTTAATATAATATTGCATTTGATTAAAATTTGTGGTCATTGATTTCGATTTCCTGCTTGACTTTCAATGCAATAGTTTGGTGTGTCAGTTTAAATAATTTAGTGACTAAGAAATGTTAACAGTAATGAACTTAATTTAAAAGGGTAATTCTTTTTACAGTAGTTGCAAGGGACGACTTTCAATTCTATAATGCATGATTATGGAATGGCATAACTCCATAATGTTCTTATTTTATTGTGCCCTAACATTTTTATGAGATATTGTGAACATATTTTTCAAGCCAATAGATTTGAGTTGCCTATTTACATTCAATGTTTGTTCATGATTGATGAAAATTAATGTTGATAAAAAAAAAGAGTGAAAGATTTCGTCAATAATTAAGTCTTACATATACATTATGATTGACGAGGCCACCAGACGAAATATGCATAAGGGATTCTTTCACTTTAGAATATGAAATTTAATGAAGGATAGGCTGAATTTATAATTAATCGGTCTTTTAGCATTAAACAAATAAAACAAAAGTTCAATAAATTGTGGTTAAAGGATCATGAGTTCTCTTTACTCTTGTAATACATTGGATTTGGTTGGAATGTAGAAACTAACACCGTTACTACTAGTGAAGAAGTTTAGCAATCTTATATTCGGGTACATTTAAGATTTTATTTGTGGGGTTGTGATTTTATTTTATTGTCAACATTTTTAAGTATCATTTGACTATTTTTATAAATAATTTTAGGCACATCCAAAGCCTAGGATTCATGCTGAGACGTATAAGGCTAAAAGTATAGAGGAGACTTCAAATGCATTGCCCAATTATTCTATTACTAAGTGTATGAATGCTCTTAATGAGATTGAAGACGTTTCTGATGAGATCTATGTGAAAGCTTCAGAAAAATTTATGGAGCCTGATCGGAGGGAAATATTTCTTAACATGCCTATGAACAGGAGAAAGCCATGGCTAGATAGATTTCAATGAGAAATTGTGCAAGTAGATGTTGAATTACTGATGTACTTTACTTAAATGGTGGGTTTATTGTCTTAATGGTTATTATTTTTCGGAGTTTATGATATCCGTTTGTACATGTGCTTTTTATTATATCATTAAATTTTAACGTATCCTTATTTATATAAAAATAAAATGCGTTATCAAATGTTTGTATGTGTGTTGAGTATTAGCACATTAAACTCTAATTTATGTTTGTACATGTGTGTTTATTAAACATATTCTTGTTATGAAATTATTTGACAGGTTTTGTCTGTAATGGATGTTGATAATACTACATCAGAAAGTGATTCTTGTTGTTTTGGTGAATCTTTATTTTTTCTTAAGTGATGATTGTTGCAATTGGATCACGACGTGACGGAGAAAAATTAAAAATTAAAAATAATGGAGTCGCCACCGTGATTTATTGAGAAAAATATTGGGAAAAAAAAATCCCTTTTTGTTTAAGAAAGTCGATCTTTGAAAACATAAACAGATGTGGAAGTCTATTATGAGTAGGGAAGGTGTTAGTACCCTACACCGTCCACTTTAAAAAATGGTACCTTAAATTAATTGCACAAATTATTAATAAATTTTCAAAATATTTATCTCACCCAAGGAATTAAATCAAATAAAACGTGTTATTTACAAAGAAAACTAAATCATAAAAATTATTTTTGTACTTGACGGAAAGGTTCCGCTCTGCTGTATCTCTCGGTGCAATAGGGAATTCAAAACTACGTTGTTCTATAAAAATATTTGTGTGTTAGTTAATTTTAATTTTTTTATTAGATTGTTAATTTTTTTTTGTAGGTAGATTGTTAATTTTAATTTGAATACAATGATTTTTTAGAAAGATAATTAATTTCAAAAAAGGAATCCATCATTGCTCAAAATTTAAGGTAGCACAAACACCTGAGGATGGTGAACTATACAATCAATGTTTATAAATTGTTGCTAGGATATTTTCGAATGAATCTATTAGACAAATAATTTGATTTTTGAAATCTTGGGAGAAAATAATTTGCTTAGAAAATACAGATGCATTACACGGGTTATAAGATAGCGTGGCTATACGTGTACCTTTATGAAACATACAACATTGAGGATGGTAAACCATACAATCAACGTTAAGTTTATTGCACAGATATTTTATTAAAAATAATTTATATGAGATGAAAATAATTACCTAAGACAAAATAGCACATAAATAATATCAACAATTTTCAAAATTAACACTATGTAATTTAAAATCAAAACAACATCAAATTAGCAATTACCTAAATTAAAAAAAAAACGCATACACAGGAAACCTCAATAAACATTTTTTCATTTCTTTATTTTCTTTATTTTCTGTTTTACATTATCCCACATGCAAATATCTTCCAATTAAAATAAAAGGGTAAACTTTAATGTAAGAAAATAACTCAAATTTTTTATTAGAATAATGTAGAGAAACTGAATAGATTAAGAAGAGAAAAAATGGGCTATGATGCTTCGGCCCAAATCCAAGCTATTGTCTAGAACATAACAAATAATATTAGAATAAAAGAAAGTAAAATAAAAATAATTAATAATGTTATAATAATGAAAACTAACCTTACGAGCGGGTGAGCAAATGTGGGGATTCGAAATCTCATCCTTTGGGTTCAATTGAAAAGAAGAACAGGGTCTCCTTTACGGTTATGGAGATATAATTATGATGCTAGAAGCTTTGCTGTAAGTGAAGAAAATATGGAGGTTTTTAGCAGCCTTTACTTCGTGATGCTTCTCCAGATCTATGTACAAACATCTTCTTGTAGGGTAAGCATATAAGATTGCCAAACTTCTAGATTATGTCCATCTTTATTCTAATAATTTTGCCCATAAATGATTACAATCTTATAACACATAACATGATTCATTCCATAACTTTATCTCTTCCAAGAAAAGAAACGTTAAACCATTTTTTTTAAACAAAAGCATTCTAAAAATACTTTTGGGCTGGACCAAACGTTAATTAATAGATAAAAATATGTGTGTAGGTTTGGGCTGTGCCTAAAGTCTAATATAATCCCAAAAGAAATTAAAATTGCAAAAATGCATTTCTCCCGATTTCAAAAGGATATCAATTTTACCAACAACGAAAAAGGATATCAATTTTACCAACAACAAAAAAATGATATGATTTTGGGTAAAAATAGATAACTTTATGGGAGTCAATACTCTCGAATATTAATTAATTAACATGATAATATCATTTGAAAGAATTATAACTATTAATAAATAAATCAATGCTGATGATTTTGTCATACTCTACTATAATATTTTTGGCAATGAATGATTACAAGTACATCACATGACATGATTATGTTAAATAAGATATGAAATGATCTATTTCCTAACTTTATCTCCTCTAACAAAAAAAAAATATTAAATCCTTTTTTAAAATAAAAGCATTCTAAAAATACTTTTGGGCTGGGCCAAACATTAAATAATAGACAAAGCTACGTGTGTGTGTCAGTGTGTGTGCAGGTTTGGGCTGGGCCTAATGCACGAAGCCCAAGCCCATTGCAGGACACAGGGTTTGGTTTTGGAGGCATGCTATGTAAGAGTGATAGAGGTGAGTGAGAGTTTGAGAATCGAGAGAGTGAAAGAAGCATCGCATCATCAATGGCGGCGAGGAGGAGCGGTTTACCTCTGATCAAATACTTGAGAGTGCAGGTTGATGCTTTGCCACACAACTACCAAACTCCGTTGAGGCTCTTCCAGAACGTGTTGCTTCGCCGCTTCTCCACCGAAGAGGTTAGGGGTTGCTTTCTCGATAAGTCCGAGGTTACAGATCGCGTCGTCTCATGTGTCAAAAACTTCCAGAAAGTCGACCCTTCCAAGGTACACACACTCCTCTTTCCCTTTTCCATTTTCATTTCCATTTCCATTTCCATTTCCATTTCCATTTCCATTTTCTTTCTAGGTTTTTGAGAATGTGTGACTATTGAGTTTGTGTTTAGACATTTATGATTCACAAATTTCTTTATCCTATTCTCTATTGATTTTGTTTTCGATTTCTACTTACTGCTGAAGGTTGTGATTAAGCCCAATTTTCGATTAATTAAGTTTATTAGAGCTCTAACAGGCACAAGTATGATGGTTAATTAATGGAAAAAACATCTATAAAAGTATATAATCCGTTAATTTCCGTCCATTAACGGTTATAATCTATTCAGTCAAACTTAATGGGCCAAATTTATTATTAATTAATTAATAATTTTGACTCAATAGATTATAACCGTTAATGGACGGTAACGGAAATCAGCGGTTACAGTCTAAAAAGGTTTTATCCTACAGATGTTATTCCCTTAATTAATATATGAAAATCATTTTTAAACCCTAAGCCCTAAATCTAAATTCTAATATTTATGCATGACTTGTTTTGTTCTCTACTCATTTTCTAATGCTCAGCCGATACCATGCTTTGAGCTATACTTGTTGTTCCCCTCTCTGTTTGGTTAGTGAGCTACTCATTTTCTATCTCATTGCTCTTAGATGCAGAGGTATGGACCAAAGCTCTATGCAGAATATCTTTGCCTGTGAGAGGGGATGGTGAGAGGGCACTGTAGCTTTAGATTTCTGCAAAGTCATAACTCATGAAATGTAGGATGTAAGATGCCCTTTTCAATAGCTGAAGAGAGATATTTATAGGTGGGAAAATATTCCCTAATCATGAGAGAGCGCCATAACCGTTTTGCCTAGTGATCCTACTACAAGGGAATCGCACCTCCCAGACGTGTATGAGGTGAGCTTGTGCTGGGAGTGTGTCATTCTCTGCTGCCAGGATCTAAAAATTCCCACTTTGGGGAGGCAGGAATGACCCCTTAATTGGGGCCTCTAAGGGCTGGCTCGTGAGACAGGGCTGGTGAGGCCAGTCTAAAACAGTTAGATATAGGAGAGTAACTGACAAGAACGTTGTTTGGGGCCTTTGTTCCGGTTATTGTCATCCTATTAGGATGTGAATTAAAAAACATCAGTATTCGCCAGGAAAATCAGCAAGCACTTGTACTTCTCTGTACACTTGAAGAGGATACATTCTGCCCATCACCGTCGCAATTATTTTCTGTATTGTTGTGATTTAAACTTGTGTTCTTACGTTAACATGGTGCCAATACTTCGTTTCATTTTCAGGTAACCCCAAATGCTCATTTCAAGGATGACCTTGGATTGGATAGTTTAGATTCAGTGGAGATCGTGATGGCTCTTGAGGAAGAGTTTGGGTTTGAGATTCCTGATAATGAAGCAGACAAGATCGAATCCATTAAACTTGCCGTCGACTTCATTGCATCTCATCCTCAGGCAAAGTAGGAGAGAATCAATGAGGCCCGGTGTATAATTTTTTATTTTGTTTCTCATCAAGTAGGGTAGAACCATCAAAACTTTTGAGACATTTTTCCCCCTCCTTGTTTGCTTCTAAAATGCAAGTTTATGTTCTCTTCCCTCTAAATCCCAGAAGAGTGTTAGCTGGGGATGTGCCAACTTGAATGCTACTGTACTTATGGTAGGATTGCCATCTCGAGACTTTAACATTTAATCTTTCCCCAGTATTCATGTCAATAAAAATCGTGTGTTAAATTTCTGATTATAAAATCTTGAGGTCTTGAGTTGTACTGTGTATCTGATGCAGTATGCTATTCTCTTTTGCTTGTTTTGTTATGCGATGGATATAACGTATCTGTAATAGTTTCACTTATTTTAATCTCCATGTTTGATAATTGATGTTGTATTTTTTTTTGTTGGTTCTTGTTATGGGAAAGGCATTGAATTGTTGCCCGTTTAAGAAAAGATATGCTCTTTTCTAGGAATGTATGTATACTACTGCATGAATAAACATCCATTTGATATTAGAGCCCTAACCTCTAGGTGATTTGTCGGGGCATGCAGCATGGATTTGTGGCTGAATAAAAGTTTCACCAAGCCCCAAGGGTTTCAATTTCAAAATGGGGTTGCAGCTCTCATTCTACGTTTCTTTTTTCTTGAATCTTCGGAAATCAGACATTTTTGGTAGGGAAGGAAGACTGAACTGGATCCTTAGGTGTTCACTTGTTCAAAACTCAGGTGGAAACGTTGCCTGTTATAACTAGTATCTACTATATTTGGGCAAAACAAGTTCGTTCCAATCATCTTGACTCGAACGTTCCATAGCTCAAATTAGAGAACAAATTCCAAACTCCATCAGTTTCCTCATGGGCTTTACCTAAAAAGCTCTGGCCTACACTATTTTATTGTTATTATTTTTGACAAATCACATATATTCTACACCGGAGACAATTTTGTATGAGCAAGGAACATTTATATATATCATGGTGGGGTTAATTTTTTTCAAAATGAATTTTTTGTATTCAAAGGACTTGAATCTAGAATCTATTTAAGCGAAATCAAGTATGTATTATTTGAAACTCCCGGTTGTTTGGTGTCTAAACTGGAATTAGAAATTTGATTGAATCTAATAATATCTGAGAGTCTACATTGGAAATAGAAATTTAATTGAATCAAATTCTAGCAAATTGAATAGTTAAATTCTTGGCATATATACCTTTATGTGTTACAATTCCAAGGAGTCCAGGAATACAAAATTAATTTTATTGTTAACCATCTAGATTGATTGTGTATTCGAGCAGTCATTGTTACCGGGCACTTCAGCAATTATCACCGCTAGATACCGTTGTTGATGGTGCTGGCTATGTTGTATTTTTTATCTTTTAATCAGTATTACCATTGGTATCAGTTGATCATTGTCTTCCTTTGCATCCTTCGATCATCAGCTATGCGTCATCAAATTCCTCAGCATCCATCGACACTGAAGATGGATTCTTACAACCATTAATGTCGTTGTAATATGAAAACAGAAGCTCTATTAAAATTTTATTAAATATTTTAAACTCTTATTAAATTTTTTATGACTGAAAGGTCAAAAATTCAAATTCAAAAAATATATAAGGGGAAGCTGTGTAAAGAATTGCCCTCAAGTGGTTTTTTAATTTTAAACCCTTCTTATTGAATTTAAATTTAATTTTTTTTATGTATTCTTGATAAAAAAAAAAAAATTGATAGTTAATGGTAAATATTTAGTAATGATTAGTGGTGGGGTAAGTTAAGTGGAGAATTGAAGGCACTAAACGAAAGTGGACTTTTGAGTCGTCTTGGCCACGTTGACTGTCGGAGTAATTGACAATTCAAACGCGTTCCTTGAGCCTTCCCAGAAGGAGTATGGAAGGAACTAAAACTAAGGAATACGGAAAGACATTTGAACCCTATCTTAAAAATTAGTAAATTTTTAATACTCGCGTTACATGTTCCTTTATACTTGCATTCAGGTGATATTAAAAATAACCATGTGGGTGGAATAAATGGAGTTAGGTTAATTATTATTTCTAGATTTAGTGGGTGGAGGGGCGGACCTGTATTGGTGTAAGTGTGAGTAAGTGCACACGCAAATTTTTGGGGGAAAAAAAAGAGAAAGTATATTTTGTGTCCTTAATAAAAATTAAAATTATAGGGCTCAATTTAATCTCTTAGAAAAAAAAATCAACTCTCGGTCCCTCTAAATTCCAAAATAGATCCGATGAGTCGAAATTATGGTTCCTCTAAAATTCAAAGAAAACTTACATTGGTCCCTAAAAAAGAGTAACATGGGTCTATTTAGAAATTCAGAGGGATATCACGAGTCAATTTTTTTTTAAGGGATTAAATTGGATCATGTGATTTTTGTTAAGGACTTAAAAGGTACTTTATTTTTTGTAGTAAGTTTCAGTTTTCTTTTTTTTTTTGTTTATATTCTTTTTGTTTTTTAATACATATAAAACTGTCTTTAAAAAAAAAAATCGAGACATTGCCATCGAACCCTTATTCTTAAATGTGCAGATGTAAATAAAATTGTTTGGATCCGTCATTAAGTGAGTGCAACACTAAAAACAAATGATAATAGCTGGGTTGACGTATAAGAGCTGAGCAAGTAAATTTAAGAGTATCTATTCGATTTTTTTTAGTATTATATTTGAAACGGATTATCTCTTATAAAAGATACCTATGATTTATTTAAAAAACAAAACAAAATAATAAAAAATTATCGAAGCCATTATAATTGATTTAGTGGTAAATGATTTGAGTAATTTGGATCAGATTATTTTTAATGTGATCATTGTATGAAAAGAAAAAATTATAGGTTAAGTCAAAATTGCATTTTCTTTCTTGCCTTCCTGTTTGGTTTAATGACTTTTGGAAGGTCTCGTAGACTTTGACTTCCTGTTACTTTCATTTAAGAAAAAAAGAAAAAAAAACTCAAAAAAGAAAATAAAAAAATGACACAGAAATGCAAGAAAGAAATGGTACCATTGGCCATTGCTACGTCAAAATTGGCCCTCTATTGGACAATTGCAACACTGATTATCATGCTTTTCAAGTCTTCAACGACCAACATGATTTTCATTTTCTAAGTAAAGAACACGCAGAAAGAAAAACAAACAATCTTTTATCTCAGTGGCATACAAGTAATTAAGAGGGCATGAGAGGGGCAAAGAAGTAGGTAGCTCCTCTATAAGTAAGCTATGGAATTTGTCAGTGACAGAGAACAATTATTGGAAAAGGCTTTAACTGAGATGAAGAAGTTTGTGTTTTTTTGTTTGCTGCTAATACAAGTTTCGGTTTCTGAAATCATTTTTGAAGAACGCTTCGATGGTATTTTATTCTCTGCTCTTTGAAGCTTATTTCTTTAGTTTCAACTTTCATGTTCCAACTGTTACCACCACGTGTGAATTGTTTGTTCAGTTTGGTTAGTTAGTTGGTGATTCGTTATTTTTTATTTTTTGGTAAATTGGTTATTAAATATACGAATGATTATTTCTTTATTAGTATATAAGCCACGTATGTATGTATGGCTATTGTGTAATCATTTTTTTGTCGTTAAGTTAATTTCGGTTTGTGTAATCATTTTTAGCATTTTGTTTATAAAATCTTGAAAATAGAAAACAAAATGAAAGCAGGGTGACATATTTGTAATTATTAGTGAAAAGCTATCAACTGATAATGAGAATAAAAATAAAAATAAAAAAGTGTGGTGTGGAATTCAGCTTATAGTTTGTTTAGTGTTTATGGTTTTTCATTGATGATATGATATGGTATCTGATGTGTTGTTGGTTTTGGTTAAGATGGATGGCAAAGTCGCTGGGTTAAATCAGACTGGAAAAAGAGCGAAGGAAAAGCAGGTTCATTCAAGCACACGGCAGGAAAATGGGCTGGAGATCCGGATGACAAAGGTACTTAGAACCAATTCAACTCAAAAACTTAAGCTTAGAAATGAGAAATACTATTATAACCCTTAAATAAATTATAATTACAAAAATACCTTGATTTCCGTCCCAAAACGACGATGTTATTTTGGGTTTAATATAGATAACTTATCTACATTGACAACGAACTCTTAAATAAATGTATTCTTTCTCTTTGCTCAACAAATGAGGCTGGACTAGTATAGGAAAGACATCTAAATACAAAACATTCATGAGCTAATCATTCAGTAAGTGAATCTGTTAGTGTAACAACATTTTGGTTAGTTTGAATTTTCTTTAATATAAATATTAGGGACTTCTGTGTAAATTTCATAATAAAGGAGAGGTTTGTGTAGTAAATGCAAAATACAGAGAAAGGGAGAGTAATTTACTCCAATAAATAACTCAATTAGGGAATAAACTTTACATTTGTAGTTGCCTCTCCCTTTCTTAATATGTACAAAATGGTAGTAATAGGAATTTGGTTGTATTGGTTAATTTAGTTATTTTGTGGGATCTTGTAGGTATTCAAACATCTAGTGATGCCAAACACTTTGCCATTTCTGCAAAGATACCAGAATTCAGCAACAAGAACAGAACATTGGTCGTCCAGTATTCTATAAAATTTGAGCAAGATATTGAGTGTGGTGGAGGTTACATGAAGCTCCTATCTGGATTTGTTAATCAGAAGAAGTTTGGTGGGGATACTCCTTATAGGTATGCTGCATATTCCATGTTCTTCACTTTGTCTTTGCTTCTTGAATTATATATCAAGTGAACAAATAGTTAATCTGCAGCCTAAAAAAGCTAACTTTTAAAAAAAAATATCAATCAATTTTACATTTTTTTTTTTATTAATGAAATTTAGCAGCTTTAGTAAACTAATGAGAGAAACAAAGTAGAACAAAAAGGTGGTTGGAAATAAGATGATGACATTTACTTCTCTGTTTGTAAGATGCAAATACTGTTTCAAATATTGCAATGTCCTCAACATTCCATCTTAAGCTGCATTTTGGATAACAGTAGCCCCTAGCTCATTGTACATTCACATAAGCTATCAATATAAAACCTACTTGTCTTCTAATTGACCTTATTACATTAAATAGTCACCATCTCTATTCCATACTTGTTTTCTAATATGTCAATAATCTAAACCTACAAGCTTAGTTCTTTCATTTTAAGACAGGACTTTGCAACAGAATTTTGTCTCTTTACAAAATATATGGAAGGGCATTCTTTGCTGATAATGTTGGTACAAGATCTAATTTGCTGGAAAATAGGAAATTGAGGCAAAATGACTTGTAAATTCATATTGAATATTACTTGTTTTCTAAAGCTCTTCTAAGTCATGCCAATGATTTTGTGACGTGTCGCTATTCCTACCTTTCTGGTTAGTAGTTGTACTATGGTAATGACGTACCAAAGTCTTACGTGAAGCACACTAGGAGACATAGAACAGATTGAGAATTAAACTAGTTTCAGCACCATGTTAATACGTATTACAAGGTTTGCAGATAAAAAAGATATTCATCTTCTTCCAGAGAGATTAGAAAACAGCATCTTTCAATGGGTGAAATATAGAGATTCATTATGTCCTAGAAAATTATTTTCAAAGTAACTTCAAGTAGAAGTTCCTCTTTGTTGATCTTCAAATTTATATTCCATATACATGTTATTTTTCTTTTTATTATCTTGTTTCACCCTGATCATTGCATGGTATTTTGCTTTACCTTGCATAATACTCTGTGCACTACCGGTGTTGTATCTTCATTGTATTTTATTTTTACTTTTTTATCCATATTTTCCATAAAAAAGAATGTCATACTGACAAATTCTCTATAGTTTAATGTTTGGACCAGATTTATGTGGCACGGATACAAAGAAGCTCCATGTCATACTCTCCTACCAGGGTCAAAATTACCCTATAAAGAAGGACCTACAGTGTGAAACTGACAAGTTAACTCATTTCTACACATTCATTCTCAGGCCAGATGCCTCATACAGTCTCCTGGTTGATAATAGAGAGAGAGATTCAGGAAGCATGTATACAGATTGGGATATTCTTCCTCCACGAAAAATCAAAGATGTCAAGGCAAAAAAGGTTTCACTTTGAGCTGTTTTACTTAGTAGTCAACTTCAGATATTGTCCTTTAACATGACACGACATGATGCTTTTGGTGTTCTGAATATCTTACAACAACATTATAACTCAGTCAAGATTTCCTGTTTTACCATAAAGAGACTTACCCTATACCATCCAGATCCTATTGTTCAGATATCTTTTATCTTCTAGCAATAAGTTGTACTTTGAAATTAAAACATCTCCCAACTTGCAGCCTGCAGACTGGGATGAAAGAGAATACATTGATGACCCTAATGGTATCAAACCTGAGGTAATTAAAAGTTCTAACTTTTCCCTAATGATAACTGAAGAAAAAGGATGGTATTTTTATTCCATGAGTATATTGCAAACTCATTTATTTGTTTATTGTTATTGTAGGGATATGATTCAATCCCAGCAGAAATTCCTGATCCAAATGCCAAAGAGGTTATTTTCCAGAAATTCCCCATTTCTTCTTAGTTCCTTTCCTCTCTGGTGTAACGCATTATTTTGGTTTTTTGATGTGATAACTTCTAAATAAAGAGATAAGTGAGGGAAAAAAAATGTTCTTATGCATCTTCTATCCTCTTAATTAGCCTGATAACTGGGATGAAGAGGAAGATGGTATATGGAAACCACCAAAGGTGCCAAATCCAGCATACAAAGGACCATGGAAACGAAAGGTTTGTTGATCAAGTAACCAAGATGGCTTCAAGCATTAGTTTTTCATTATTCTCTTTCAGTTTTCTTTCATCAGTCATTATCTCTTACTTGCAACCTCTATGTTAACAGAAAATCAAGAACCCTAACTACAAAGGGAAATGGAAAACTCCATGGATAGATAATCCAGGTATGTTCAAATGCATATACTAGGTTCTTTGTGATAATTTAGTATATATTACAAACTTTGCCACATGCTATGAAATGCTTAAATTATTTTATTTTTTTTCCTGTATCAGAGTTTGAAGATGACCCTGATCTTTATGTGCTTAAGCCTATCAAGTATGTGGGTATCGAAGTTTGGCAGGTATGATGAATGCAACGGTGATAGCTTGTTATATTATACTGTAGACCTCTCTGTCTATACTAAGTCCAAAGCTATTAGGCTAAAATGGGTGGCTGCTGTTAATTTAATCAAGCCAAATATTGTGATTCAGGTTAAAGGAGGCTCAGTTTATGACAATGTTTTGATTTGTGATGATCCTGATTATGCAAAACAAGTTGTTGATGAAGTGTTTGCCAACAGGGAGGTGAGTTTTTCTCTTTGATTTAGCTCAATTACCGACTTGTAGGTGGCACTTGGGTTACATATTAAAAAACAACTAATATTTTTCTATATATAAGTGTATTGACTTTTTCATTGGTTTTATAAAAAATAATTTTAAATATTTAAAAATATGTACAATATCTAATGTTAACTTCTGTATTGCCCTGTGGATTAATTTTTTAAAAGATTTAATTTAGTCTATACTTTTAAGTTGTGTTCATTTTAATCTTATATAGAAGTTTTTCACTTAAGTCTCTCTAATGAACCATATGCATTCAGTGGAAAAAAATCTCTAAAAGTGAGAAAGCCTTTAAAGTGCACAAGTGAAGGGTGCATCAACAGTTGATTTAAATTAAAGTGAAAGTGCCTCATGAACATAACCGATACACTCACACTTGTGCACTTCAGAGGCTTTCCCACTTTAGAGAAATCTTATCCAATTTAAATGTAGTTCATATAATCAACTGTCATCCAAATTAGGCTATTAATGGAGTCACTTGCAGTTGATTAGAGCGAAAATGTGTAAGATGATGTCATGTACGAAGTAAACATTAGCTAAACAAGCACCTATGAGCCTTATTTGGATGGCAATTGACATTAGGGGATACCTTGATCGCAAATGGTAAATTAAGGGACTTAATTGAAAAAATTCTAACACCAGCTCAACTTAAAAATGAATGGTATAGAAACTTAGTTAAGCCTTTTTGAAGTTATACTTGATTTGCCTCGAAAAAATTCAATTTAGTGGGAAAAAAAACAAGTGTATACAATTCTCCTTAATATGTCTTCTCTTAAGGTACATGTTAAAATGACCCTTATTTTTTTTTGGCGTCTCAGCTTGAAAAGGAGGCTTTGGAGGAAGCAGAGAAAGTGAAAAAAGCCAAAGAGGAGGAGGTACATGGACATAAAACTTTTTAAGTTCCAATGTGTGAGTCACCTAGGTTTCTTTCCAGGATCTAAAACTCTTATTTATGCAGGAGGCTCAAAGAGCAAGAGAAGAAGGTGAAAGGAGGAGAAGAGAGAGAGGTCATGATCGACGACACCGGGACAGATATAGAAAGGTTTGTATCATACCAGAATATGTTCAATATTTATTCTTTTCTTTCTTAATGAATCTTGTATCCCTTTTAAGGATAAGATAAATGGCCTAGATTGGAATATAACTCCAGTTTCAAAGTAGTATTCTAGCATTGTTTTCTAAGTATTGCTTTGAAATATCCTTTATGGTAAAATGTGTGTGGAAGGTAAACCAACTTGCCTAATAATGTTATGGGAAATATTTCACTTTGAGTTAGGCCTTATGTTCCGGAAGAATTCATTAAGTTCTCAACATTAGCTATACTACTTCAGTTAGATGTCAATAAATGTATTTGACAAAGAACAAAAGAAATAGACTGAATTGGTTTATATGTTTCTGTCTGATGATGACTATGACAGCAAAATTTTCTTATACCGAGTTATTTTTGTATGCAGCGTCGCCGTGATTACATGGATGATTATCATGTAAGTGACAATTTTTTCCATAAGTTAATATTTCTAATGCTACTTAGATTCATAGAGATTGAGGTGGCATTTTAATGATCAATCTCCAAAAATTTTCACTATTGGTTGAAACATAGCTTTTTATGTCATAACATTAATTTAAGTAATGAGTTTGATGTTTGTCATGTCATAGGAGATAAAATTTATTTTTTCTACACATATAAAAGTGTGTGGGACACACGTAAGGTCATGTAAAGAGAAGAGAGTAAAAAAAAAAAAATTAGGTCCCACACACTTCTATAGGTGTGTAAGAGATAATTTTATCTCCTACAACATGAGAGACATTAAAACATTACACCGTTAATTTAAAAAGATAAAGAGGAGCAAGAAGCTACAAATGAGTGTGATTGATATGCAATCTTTGACATCTTTAATTTCATTGTTGAACTCAAAAAATGACTTTCTTTGACTATGCAGGATGAGCTCTGATGGAATGAAACGTCCTTCTTTACTATCTGGTTGACAGGAATTTCTGGATTGTTATGAATTTTAATTACGTTGACATTAGTGTTGTATTCCATCTCGTGTTAATTTGTAGGGGAAACTTTTTCAATAATAAATATCTTTTTTGTCGGTTTTTTTTGTTCCCCCTCTTGTGGTTGTCATGCATTTTTTATGATATGGATTGGGAAAGCCTAAACCCAAATTGCCATTGAATTTTTGAGGAACGTTGGTGCAATCTTCGCATAAATTCTTATTAAATATCTATGAATATTGTGATTGATCGATTGACACAAAATTAAGTAATTCGTAGTATAAACTCCAGAGCTCATGTATTAATTCAAATTTAGTAAATATGCTTTAACACAGCAACATCCTTAACACACTCTCTATGCTTTGCTTTTGATATGGGAGATATAAACAAAGTCCATGTAATTTTTAAGTAACCTCAAGAGACTAACTGGTTATGTTCAAAGAGAGAGAGAGAGTGAAGAAAAGAAAAGAAAAACTGAATTGCTGCACTCAATCAAACACCAAAAATGGGAAGAATAATACCAAAGTTGGAATCCAAATATCCAATCCGATGAAACTAACGAAAAAGTTTTATCAGGCTATACACAAAATCCATTTATACAAGATATATGATCAATACAAGGGATAGAAAAGGGAGAAACGAAATCGAAAAAAACTACGACATACTTGGTGGACATGATATGATAAGATAAGAATTTATAGGATAAGAGGCTTGCATAAAAATAGGAAAATATACGGGCATGATAAGTTGATATCTTATCTTGTATTTGATATGCATTAAATAAGTAGACTGACAGGATAACGTTATTCTATTGAGTGCTTGAGATGAACTATCTGATTTAACCGAATTTCATTTATTACTTATTATACATTAGCTCCTATATTAAATTATTAAAAAATTAAAAATTACAATTTTAAATAAAAATATTAAAATACATATAAAACTTATCAAAATTTTCAAAAGAAAAATATGTCCTTACAAAATAATTTTTAAAAAATCATGTTTTAAAATGATCGTCAATATTTTTGGCAATGGTTAGTGACAATGATTAGCGTGGTGGTGACAGGTAAGAGTGATCGGTAAAAGTTGTGATGACTGATGGTGGTGGTTGTGAGGCTAGTGCGGTGATTGGTGGTGACAGTGTAGGTGCCGACAATGGCAACTAATGGTGGCGGTAATGGTGGGTATCGGGCTTCTGGTGGTTGGGGTGGCGGTGGCTTGAGGTGGTGGTGGTGGCGCCTGCAATAACCAATAGCAATTGTGGTGGCTAACTGATAGCGATAGTGATGGTGATGGCAGGGGTTTGAGGTGGTAGTGGCCAATGGCGATGACGATGATTATGGCGGTGGTGACGTCGGCAATGACATATGATAATTATGGGGGTTGATCAATGGCGGTGGTAGTGGCTAGTGGTGGCAGTGGTAGTTAGGGGTGGTGTTAACTAATAATGGTGGTGGCAGCGATGACCAGTGGCAATAGTGATGGCTGACTGATGGTTGGTGGTGACAATAGTGGGAGGTAGAGGTGGCTAATGGCAACAGTGTTAGTAGTTGGTCGGTGGCAGACCCTCACGTACTCAACAAAGTTCGTAATATATAAGTGTAAGGATACATTTGAGATGAGTGAGATATGACATTTGTTATCATATCCTGTCTATTTCTAATTTGAGTCCCCTTTAGGATAGTTTATTAGTTTATCTAAAATGAGCCAACAAAATAAATTTATCATATCTTATTCATTCACCAAACAATGTATAAGAGTAGTGTAACATCCTTCGATTATTAACCGAGGAATGTTACATACGTTTTTTGCACTATAATTATATACGTACATTATAGTTGGGTAAACTCATTTCTACAGTCGTTTTACGTACAACAATGACATGTGTATGGTTATGATTCCCTACATTTAATGCTTTCACGTATATATATGGCAAGTATTTGACTGCTGCACGTACAACAGCTGCAGAAATGTAAACCCCTTATAGTTTATCCTATCGTGTCATCTCTATCTTGACCACCAAAGGATAAGAATGGACAAGATAAAAGCAAATGATAAGAATATGAAAGGATATGAGCCTAATAAACTCTAGCATATCATATGTTTGATGTGCTCTAGATAAACAATGTGGTATGATAATATTATCCCCTCCCGCGTTTAAGGCGACCATATAGTGTTATGATATGATATAAATAAACAAAAATACCCGTTTTTAAAATTAATTTTTAAACTATTTTTTTTACTTATTTACACATTAGTTCTTATTTTAAATTATTAAAAAAATTAGAAGTCACAACTTTAAATAAAATATATTTAAATACATAAATAACTTATGAAAAAAATTAAAATAAAAAATTATATTCTCACCAAATAGCATAAGGTTATATTTGGGATAAGGAGAGTATGACATTTGTTATCTCATTCTGTTCATTCTTTAACCCGAGTCCACTTAGGATAGCTTATCGGTGCACAGGATAAAATGATCGAACATGATAAACTTATCATATACTATTGGCTCACCAAATAATTAATAGGAGTGAGATATGAAAGTTTATCATATCCTAAGATCTTATCTTATTATTTAAAATTATTATTTAAAGCCTTATTTCTCTATTTTCCTTCTCAACTTATCCATAGCTTTACGATAACATTTATTTCGATGATTCTTTTCTTCCTTTGCCTGAGGCAATCGAAATTTCCTTTGACTTTTCATCTTTCTTGGAAACTTTTTCTTATATGCTTTTATTAAATATCCATATTTGCTTAAGCTCTTCCCTTATTTCGGTATTATTATTGGTTTTTCAATACTGGCATGATATTATCGGGGAGAGCAAGAATGATAAAACTGCACTGTCTTTCCACGTACGAATAATGATCAAGAAGATATCATGAATACACTGAAGATTAGTACGAATATAAGGGTGTAGATGAAGAGATCTTGATAAAATCTTTGCATTCGGATTGGTATTAGCTGGTACGTTTGCGCCATGACTTGCTCAACTCTTCATGGGCTTGATTGGATTTTTTTATACAAGAAAATGCTTCTTCTTTTTTTGAATAAAAATATTTTTCGTGTATTAGGATGGAGTTTTTGAAAAAAAAAGTATAGATTAAAAAAATGGCGAAAATATGCTCTCTTGTATTTTTTTTTATTTTTTTTTTGGAAGCCAAAATACTGCTTTTTACTTAAAAGTGTTTTTTAGATATTGATATAAGAGATAGAATATTATGCCTACTATTTTGTGATCTAACAATGTTAAAGAAAGTAAATAGAATAGCCATAAAAAACAGACAGGCATAATATCCTTGATACAAACACAAAATAACTCTGTTTTTTGAAAAATATAAAATATAAAAAAGGCTTTTTTTAAAAAACCCATGCAAACGGGCTTCATGTCTCCTCGGTCTATCTTAGTGCTTACCTGCATCTAGTGAATTCAAAGAACTTAAATTGTCTCTGTTTTAAGCCACCTAGTGGTGAGAGGTGTAGATAATTATGTAATAGGTTGTGTGATTAATTCCTCAATGTATCCCAAAAAAACAAAAAACTTCTATTGGAAAACAGATTAATATGGCAGCAGAAATAAAGCCCAAAATGAGAGGTACCAAATGATAGACGTGTTAAATTTTCAATATAACATTAAATACTCAATCTAATTGGAAAATTTTAAGACGTGGCTGTTTCAAAGTTTGCAAGCAAATCAGATTACAATTTTTTCATAGGGGAATCGCAAATCTATGAATATGTAATTAAAATTATTTTTAAAATGCTACATAAAAGGTCAATCTATGATTTCGTTCATAACCCATGTCCTAAAATAATGTCTTACAAGGTCGAGGAAGCCAAATTATCATCTTCTGCGTACACCAGAACTTGTTCCACGCTGTACTGCAGATCCTGACTGCTGCTGTGGCTGAGCACCTGCTTGCCCACCAGCCTGTTCCTCAGGCATATTCATTGCTTGGGTAACGGCATTCATTACGATGAGTCCAAGAGGGATCAGGTACATCCACTGATATTAAGACAGGTTCCACATGAAAATTTTATTTCGGATACATATAGGTTTAATAAAAAAAGGGGGAGAAAGTTGTAGCATAAAAATCAAGCCCAACATGCATGTTGTATACTTACGTATTTAGCCCAAAAGGACCTTTCTATTGGCTGTACCATTTCACCATCTCCCACCTCCCCACCAAGCACATCTTCAGCAAATATTGGAGATCTGTAAAACCAAAAAATATTTGTTGAATAAAAAGACACAGAAGACACACTAGTAAAAACCTGTCATCAAGATAGTGCAACAGCTACATCATGTATGATGCTAATAAACTAAACTGCAAAAGGTTTACCCCTCCTTCCTTCCTAGTTTATTAGATAAAGACCATATTAATCTTAATCAAATATATTCCAGACAACTTCACGGAAACATTTAATTGGGGAAGCTATTTTTCTATTTCTAATTTTCAATTTTTTTATCTCTATTTTTTGCTTTCGTTTCAATTGAGAAGATATTTTAGGAAAACATTCTTCCAAGAAAATAAAAAACTGGACATTGAATTCAGTAAACACTAAACAGTTCAAAGCCAGAAGAACACATTCAATTATTTTTTTAATCTCATTATATTTTTATATAATGTGTATATTCTTTTTCTTTTTTCTTTTTTGTAAATTAATGTGTATATTCTTAGTTATATAATCAACACCAATTTTTTCAAAGACCTCTGAGCAGTTTTTCATCCTGCATTTTTTGTTCCTCAGTTTTACCAAAAGAACCTTCTTGACATGTCTTTTGAGGATATAAGAGGAAGCTTGCTTGTTCATTTTCCGTTTAACTTTGTTATGAATTCTTTGAAAGAGGGACTAATTCTAAAGCTGTTAAACTGCAGGCATTATTTGAATAAAATTCATCTAGTCTTCATCCTCATCCTCGTAGTGATATAAATCTTCAATGTATTCATACACATCTTCATGATCCACATGACCTTCAACAATTCAAAGGTTTAGAGTTCAAACCACAACATCATAAGTATTGACCAAGGTTATGTTAATGATTATTCCAGACCAACTTATAATTAGCGAACACTGTATACTTTCACTTGATCCTTTCCAAGTGCTATTTGGCAAAAAAATCAGTGAATCAAATATGGAGCGTAGAACTCAAGGAAGAATGTTTTCTGATGGAGACAAACAACCATAGAAGACTGCACTCATATAAAGACCAGAAAATCAGAATATCAGAATAATTGTTATGCTGAAATAAAAGCAATCCAGATTGTATTCAAGGACCTTATCCATTGATAATCCAGTCAGCAAAGGTCACAAGGACAGAATAACACCTCCATAGTAGAATCAGAAAAAATCGCACAAGATGAAAATTTTGAAGAGGAATATTCCATTTCCTGGGTCAAACTGATAGTGGTCCAACATCTCTTTTCTGCCTTGCTTAAACTTTAAGTAACTCAAGAAACCATGACTCAATAAGCAGAACGGGAGCTGATAGGGTATCAGATGACAGAAGAGCAGAAAATGGAAAGAAGAAATGGAATTTTGTATTGAATCTGCAGAATTACAAGTATGGTGGCTGACCTTTCTAGAGGTCAGCTCTCTCATCTAGCAGTGAAACTGCCCCAAAGTGACATTAATTCCAGCCTAATGCTAAACAAATCATCCCCCCTCCCCCACAAACCTGATCTCGTACAGAAAAACCCTTCTAACAAACTCTAACAGAATCAGTTCTTCCCTACATGTCCTTCTGACATGTCATGATAGTGGCTTGGCCCTGGATTGTCTATAACCATTTTACCCTTCCTAACATACACCCTGGTTACTACTGGCCTATCAGGAGCCTACAAAGAAATATCCATAGTCATTCCCAACCTTCATCTGAAAATTCAATTCGTAATTTTTGTTGATTAGCCTTTTAAGACTTCTGTGAGAATTTATGAACTTGAGAGAATTCTTGAACTAGTCCAAGAGTGATATATGGGCAAGAGAGTGTGATAGTCTCCCCGTAATTGATTGTAACTCACTTGGAGAGGCTAGGGTGGACCGAAAGACACTTGTTCATCAGTAAAAATCTCAGCGTTGCTGGGATTGGATGTAGACTCCACATTGAAGATTGAACCAGAAAACTCAATGTACAAGCTTTCATCATCCTATTTGTCAAACTTGGTGTCTATCTTATCCGGGGATAGACCTTCAATATGATATAGTTTTTGTCGCCCTTAAAGGTAGTCTGAATGACTTGGGACCACTGTAAATATTTTTTTTAGTGAGACAGTAGGTTGTATGCAGAACCGGGAGGTTGTTTAGATTGACCGATGTGGTCACAATGGATTCAAAAATGGATTGCGTGGTCTGGCAGGAGGTTTGGGTGATCTCTGAGTCAAACATGGTTGCCAGAGGCAGACTGGGCAGCTGGGCCATGGCAGAGATGAGAGAGAGAACACATAGGTGATGCTGACAGTGTGGGCACAACAGTTCTGCTGGTGGCTTTCACCAGTCAGAGCTACAGCGATGGCGGACGGCTAATAGTGAGAAATTCTAAGAAATTCATTGGTGATGCAAGCCCAATGAAGGCGTTGTCTCAGGAACAATGAAGGAACAAACGGATAGGGGTTTGGATACTACGAAAGCTGTTGGGATTGGCTGCACTGAATGCGGCCTTCACAAGGCTGCGATGAAGATGTTACAACAGGACTTCACAATGGGGGGCAACCTTCCATATGGAGGGTATACACTAGGAAGAGTATGACCCATAGGCAACCGTAGCCAATTAGTACAGTCAGTTTCTTTTCTATTTTGACTGTGGTCAACAAATCAGTTTGCATAAATAGTAGGATTCCTGATTGTATTATACAGAGAATTACTTGTATGTTTTAAAGAGAACTCTGAGGTGAGGCTCAGACACGGAATTCCTTCCCTGGGAGGAGGGTTACTGATAAGAATCTTGAGGTGCACCACCCCAAAAGCTAGCTCAAAGGGTGGGAGTGCCCAAGGCCTTATAAACCCCACATTAATTGCTCATACAACCAATGTGGGACTCCAAGTCCCATACCTTGCATTGCAATGCCGGCGTCACCACCCGCACCGCTCGATTGCAACCGGGAGATATAATGGAAGGCTCTGATACCATTTGATAAGAACCTTGAGGTGCACCACCCCAAAAGCTAGCTCAAAGGATGAGAGTGCCCAAGGCCTTATAAACCCCACATTAGTTGTCCATACAACCAATGTGGGACTCCAAATCTCATACCTTGCAAATAGGTCCTAACAGTTACCCTCTTGTAAACTTTCAATATGTTAATAAAGAATCAATTTTCAACCATTAAAATTGCTTTCTTGCTCTGTTTTCCTACGTCTGAGTAATACAATAGTCAGTTGAGATTTCCAGGGCGTAACAGAAGACAAGCTAAAGTTTCACGGAAGCAAAGTCTCCCAAATCGAGAGCTCTGATACTATGTTGAAACTTGAAATTCTGAATTTAAATATTTTTACATAAAAGTTTACAATTTATATACTAATGTTGGTGCAAAAAGTCAAAGAGTTGATGGTAAAAAAATTCAAAGGTGTCTGGCTACCTTTGACTAATTACAAAATTATTAGTTTTATATTTACAAGCTATAACACTAGTCAAGCCTAGTGCATCTAGCCAGTTATAATTTAGAAGAAATGATACTGTCTAAATATCAAACCACAAAAACAAATAGTGGAGGAGAATAGTGAAAGCAAAGCAACGCCCTGTATAAACTGGCAATTTCATCTAAGCAGCGTTTCTACTACACCGGTAATAAAAAAGTGAGAAAGCCAGCATTATGCTGATTTGAATTTCATTTTAACATAGAGGGGAAAAAAGAGGAAAGAAAGAAAGTTGAAAATATTTTTTGTTTTTTCTATTGGGTAAATACTAATTGGAAATTTAAGAAAGTTTTCCTTAACTGAATGCTCCCTTAGCAACCTTGCTAGGAACACTATGAATGCTTCTTTTTTTCCTATTATATTTGTATATTAAGTAAAAAAAACCACTACCCATTAAATCCCGACTAGCGAGGGTGGGGTAAGAGCAATCTTTGTACTCAGCCTTACCCTCGCATAATTGCAAAGAGATTATTTCCCGGATTTTTGTACATTAAGTACCAAAAAAAAATAACAATTAAAAGTGAAATTGTCAATCATAGAACATATACCTTGGTGCCTGTTCACTGTTCTTCAAAACTGTATGTGATTTGAAAGACCACCTTGCAGGCTAAAGCCAAAAGAAAACCACGTATAAGATTATCTTTTATAATATAAAATCAGGTATTCGACATCAAATTAAGTTTCACAAGTTATGAAATGGACTGGAAGACATGCACATTAGGGTTTTCTCGCTAACTTTTAAGAACAAGAACAAGAACAAGATGTGGCGTAGCAGAATATGTGTATGGAATATTCAGGTAGACTAAACTTCTATAAAAGGCTTCATACATGATAATTTTACTATTTCAAACAAGCAGGGATCAGGACCACGATATATTAATAAGATAAACACCTTCCATCTAAACTTCCACCTGCCTGTTTTAGATCTAATCACACCTTTATCCTGAACTGCAAGATTGTAAAATTATTCCTCCTAAAATCATTCTATATGCTCAAAAAAAATGTATATATGGCAAAAACAGTTAAAACATTGAATAATGTATGTATTTATATCATTATGTGTACGTTGAGGAAAAAGATAATATTATTGACTCCTTGTACAACACAAACAAATTGAATAATAGATGGCAGTTGTACCATGTCAGCCGTGTGTTTTCAAGAGAACAGAAGCAAGAGGGGAGAAAACAGATGACAACAAAACATGTTGAAAAGTTTTAAAGTTGAGCTATGCTCAACGAAAAACAAGAAAAAAGTACAGTTGCCAAAAGCAGACATGACTTACAAGCTTCAGTTGCCGGGGATAAGGGCAAGCCCCAGGGGCACCATAATCGACAGCCAAGACGTTAACACCTTCCTGAAACAGAAAAATGGAAAGAGTGAGACTCAAAAAGATTAAAAAGAAATAAATGTAAAGATAGATCTGTAAGAAAAGCTATCAAACCAAAGTTCAGTTCTGTTTCCAGGTTGAACTATTCTACTTGTTATATAGGGAACTCCACCCATGTACTATCAAGTCTCTTCAATTTATATGAAATATGAAAAACTCACTAACTTTTCAAAAGTCAAAACCCACTTTCTCTACTTTTTCAAAATCAACTGTTCCACTATAAAAATTACAGCTATTGAAGAGTTGAAAATAAACCCAACTACGGTCTATGACTTTCTCTTTTTTTCATCATATATAAAAAAATGGATACAAAATTTTAAAAATAAAAAAATATTTTCTATTAGAATGCCTCTTAACTGTCAAGAGGCTAGTATTTTGTCTTTGACTGTAGCTTGGATAAACAAAATTATTCATCAAAAGACGTTTTGGAAGGTAGCAAAAGTAGTTCTTGATGAATCAAAAGGGTTTGGAGTTTGGAACTAATAGTAAAGATTCATGGTGGTGGGAAAAAAGTGTTCAAGATAGGGATAAAAGTATAGATATTACTTTAAAACATTGCACCAATGTAGTAGTACCGAAAACTAGGAAAAGTATCAAGTAGCTAAGAAAGATACTAAAATCTTAAAAAAAGTTATCTAGGTGAAAGCAGAAGCTTTTCAGGGGTTACATCAATCTTTAGGCGCCAAAAATGAGGAAAAACATAGATACAAGCTTTCCAAGGGAGATGACAGGAAAACAAGAGGTTTAGTTTAAATCCGGTGAGATACATTCAGAATGAAGATGGACAAATCTTGGTTAATGAGCAAGACATTAAGGAAGAGTCAAGGAGTCATTTCTACAAGCTATCCAACAAAAGGCATGCCACAACAATAGACTTGAGGAGTTGAACTTCAACCGCTATAGAGGCTGATCAAAACTATGCTTTTTATCACACAATCCAAGAATTTGAGGTAAAGGAAGCACTAAAGAAGATGGACAACAGTAAAGATAGTTTGATTAAAAGGGATAGACAAAGAGTGAAGAAAACTTTAAGAGAAACCATTAAAAAAACCTTACTCTCAATACTTTATTGAAATTTTGGATTTTGATATAGCATAATTGGTTGTTTGATCCATATGAACACAAACACAGCTGTAATGCACATTCCCAAAACCATTTGTGTAAGAGCTGAAGCAAAACACATCAATTATCCCAAAATCCAAACACTGCTTATGAATCAATAATCCTATCCTATTCTATACATTCATTCTACCAAATTCATTAACTGAATCTACATAATAAGACATTCACTATTTTTCCCCATTTCCAGAAGACTGTTGAGTTTGATTTTCAAATGAGACGAGTATTTATGATGAATTCCTTTATGTACCAAAATTTGAACTGATGGGAGGAAAAGTTATCTTTGCAAATATAAAAGAACATCAATGCAGTATAAACAGCATATTTTATTATAATAAAGCAAATTACCATGTGTATTACAAAATGCTCCTCCAATCCCTCCCCTGGAAGACATCGCTGGATTCAGAAATGCAGAACTGTTAGTTATATTTGGAGTCAATAGTTCAAACAATCATCGCAACACCAAATAAAAGAGCCACAACTACCAAAATAGCATGACCAATGCAGTGGCAGCATAACAAGACTTCAAGCTATTGAAAGACATTCTTAAGAGTTAAAAACCCTACCAGGAAAAAATAAAAAGAAAAAAAGTAATAGCTTTCATTTAATATCACATGGTAAGCGCTGAACAAACCATACCCAGCATTATTAGTACAGTACTGCTAACTATCATATACCACAGTACCACCATTATCAACAGCACCAAATACATTGCCAGAAAAGGGAAAAAACAGACCGAGAAGCTAAAAGCTTCACACTTCCCAAGCATAAACCCGATTGTAAACCAACAGTATGAGCAGTAAATGAGAAGGACCAGGACCACCATATTTAGTTTTGAAAATTCACACTATCCAATGGACAAGAACTTGATTCGTATTTATACTTACAGCTTTCACCGAAGAAATAATATACTCCCTGCCAGGAGGGCTCAAAACATTAGATGGCAGTCTAATCCTATAGAAATCATCACCTTGCAACAGCTCCTGTAATAAGAGAAGAGCGCCAAAACTTTATACAAAGCTAGTATGCCAGAACACACACGGACAAAATAACTCGATGGAAAACAAATAATTACTTGAAATTTCTTTTGCTCAATATCAGTCAAAGGATCCCGCTTAAACCGCAGCTTCGTCAACGTCTGTCACGAATCAAAATTGCTTTTCAGTCCAACAGTATGAACCTCGCATATATCCATTAGAACTCAGCGCAATAAGATGGAACTAACGCCACAATAATATTTATGGTTTTGCACAGAATTAGACTCGAATCGACACAATACACATTCACGAATCGTTATCCTTGGTTTAAAAGAAAAACAACTCTAAAATTCTAATATGTTAGAGAAAGAGAACAAGATTTAGAAAGAAGCAACGGTTATCCATTAATAAGACGAGATAACAAAGGGGGAGAGAGGGAGAGGGAGAGAAATAAGTGATTGAAGAGAGTAACGAACCTGAGCGCCGTGGCTCCAAGTCTTTAGGCGAGCGGAGAAGTTACCGGCGTCGAAGAAATCGGAGTCTCCAAAAGCGTGTTGGAGTGGGAACTGGATCTTGGAATCGGAGGCAGAGTCTGAAAACCTCTTGCGAGTGGTGGTGGAAGCAGATGAAGGTGTGTGGGATTCAGGAAAATCGGAGGAGCGTCCTCCTTCGAGGCCAAATTCTTCGTCGTCGAGGTGAAGCTCGTCCGATTGAAAAGCGAGTGAGAGAGAGTAAGAGAGGAACAGAGTGAACAACAAAACCAACCGGAATATTCCCATTCTCGCGGCGGAGCAGATCGCAACTGAGTCTGCTTTCTCAAAACCTTTGTTATACCCGCTGAGTCAATTATATTTCACTTTTTTATTTTTTATTTTTTTTATTTTTTTAGTAGACCGTCTAGGAGCTAGGAGGCTGTTAGATTACTTTTTAGCGCAAAAATAATAAGCTGAGAAAGATAAATTAAATCGAGCAATTTTATAATGTTTTACATTTATAATGGATTTTTAAATAAAAATTACAAATGAAGTAGAAACGGTAAAAACATACTGAAAAATAACTATCCAATTAAATAATATAGAGAATAATTATCGAACTAAACAATACAGGGGTGCTTTGCTAGGAATTCAGAAAACATAGAAATGGAATTACATATTTATGGAATCATGAGTTTGTATCATTCAACTCTTCATCAAAATAAACATTATCCCCAAGGTTCTTGATGTCCCCAAGATTGGAGATTGTCATTTGATGTTGGGTCAAGTTGGTTATGGTCAAAGTGTTCATCGCAATTAAAATAAAACAGAGCTCTTCCCGCCTGACTTTCATTTCTTCGATGGCTAATCGTTGAACATCCGGTGGGAATTTTGATGGTGTAGAGGTTAAAGGCAGTGCTTTATTGTGGAATGAAGTAGGAGGTGAAGTGGATACAAGAGGGAAGAGAGTTTGTCTTCTTCGAGTTTGGCGAGACCCTGCGCTTGAAAGATGGTTGTTGGTTGGAGAGCTTGTATCTCTTTTCAGATTGTTGGTTTAAGACCAAATATAAAGTTGTGAAGCAGGAGCTATAATGGAAGGTTGGAAATGCGATTTGCTAAGGATTCATATGCAGTGATGTAGGCTTGAACAGCAGTCGTCTGTTGGAGTTTTGCAAGTGATCCTATGTGATCAGCATAGGGAGAATCACCAAAACGAGCTTCAAGTGCCATAATGAAGTCGTGTCAGTCATTGAAGGGGTGGTTAGAGTGCATCCATTGGAACCAAGCAAGGATTGGTCCGTCTATGTGAAAAGAGGCAATATGAAGTTTTTGTTGTTGAGGAGTATGGTGAAAGTCGAGTGACTGTGTAGCTTTGAAGAGCTAGCCTGAAGGATTTGTTCTGTCAAAGCGTGGGAAGTCAAGTTTGAAGGGTCTAAGTTAAAGGACAGGTGGGAAATATGGAGGTGGTAGTGGTGGAGGAGGAGGTGGAGGTGGGTTATTGGTGGTTGGGGTGATATGCATGAGTTGGTCAATACGGCTTATTAAAGTGGTAAATGTAGTCTGAACCTCATCAGGCAATGAACAGTCTGATTTGATTGTTTAGTAAGGTCAAAAAATTGTGTGGATGTTTTGCAAAGTTGGTTGATTTGGGAAGATCTTGGGTAGAGTTTTCGAAAAGTTTGTTGATTTGTGTGGCATGGTTTTCTTGAATTTTTTCAAGTTTTCTAAAACACGTTCCTTCAGCCATGGATGAGGAGAGTGGACTCAACGAGAGCACCAAATGTTAGATTCATATTTAGTAAATGATAAGCTTAAGGAAAGGAGAAAAATAATCTAAATGAAGCAATTTTCTTATATCTTTTCATTCATAATTGGTTTTTAAATAAAAATCACAACTAAAGCAAAAACAGTAAAAATATAATGGAAAATAATTCCCCAACTAAACAATATGGAGAATAACTACCCAATTAAAAAATACAGGGTGCTTGCTAGGAATTCAGGAAACATGAAAGTGCAGTTACATATTCATGGGATCATGAGTTTGTATTAGAGGTTCGGTCACTACACTAATGTGATGTGCTTGAGGTTTTGGATTGGAATAAGCTTTATATGATTAATAGGATGTGAAGCGAGGGACCATTTGAATGGTTTTTTTTTCTCTAAAAATTGCTCTCTCTTTTTTTCAAAAATAAAAAGTACTTCTCACTTCAAAGTTTGTTTTGATGTCTCCTTTTTAAAAAAGCACAAGTCACAAAAAAATAAAATAAAAAACTGTTTTTTTTTAAGCTAAAAATTTTAGCTTGTAAAAAAAGCAAGTCAAATGTCAATTTTTTTTTTTAAATAACTAAATAGATTTAGTTTTTCTAAAAAACACTTCTAAAACGACGTTCTTTTAGAAGTAAATGCATATAAGTATATAACTTATCTGCATTAACTGCAGAAATATCTTTCTGATTTAATATATTTCTTTTTGAATGAGATCTTAAATAAAATTATACATGTTGTAACACAATGCACAAAGGCATGCAACAACAAGCACCAATTGGGGAGGGGATTTAGTGGTATTGTTTTCTCTTTGTATAAAATTACAATTGCCATATCTAATTTCCTAGTATATCCTAATAAAATAAATATATATAATCTAATATATTAATAATATTAAATAATATAGTCTAATGAAAATATTTAACGCGATATAGTTATAATTGAATGAAAAAATATATATATTCATGGGAAGAAAATGAAATTTGGTCAAACAGAAAGTAATTTTGTGATGAATATTTCTATTTTTTAAAATAGATTATCTTGTATCTGGTAAATCCTTAGCCCTCTCAATAGAATGTTTTTGTAAATTATGGTAAATGTAAGTGTACAAAGCGTGATTTCACATTCAAAGTTTAAATGTACTTTAACAACTTTATTTATGCCAGAGTTTGGTTTTGTTGGATGGTAGTTTAGAAGTGGACAAATGAGTCATTATTTCTACCACTGTACATAATTGTTAATCTCCAAAATTGGTTTTAGTTAAATATTACACAATTTATTATTATTATTATTACTTTATTTTTATGAATTTTTTTGAGAAAATGATATTTTTCGTTATTATGACTGTAATGATTATAGTTAGAAAACCTTAATATTATTGAGATTTTTATCACATGTGCTTGTTTTGTGCTAACCTTCTTATAAGACCATCATGCCTAGTCTATACTTGTCGGTGAAGGATGGACGGTTACTGTTTATCGTTATGAATGACGTTCAGAATTTTATATAGTAATTGAAAATCAATGAGCTGTAGCTATATTCCACATAGACAATGTGAAAACTTATATTTATAGGCTAGATTAAAATGAGACTTATGTATTGTATAAATTTGTAACTTTAAGTAGTTAGGAATGAAATATATATATGGTACTGATGTAAAATAGTTTAGGACATAGACTTATTGTAAGATATTTAGAATGTGAAAAGTTATCTAGTAACTCAAATCCATTTACAATATAATGAAGGATGTTAGTTTAACTAATTGACCTTCCTGAGTTTATATTCCTCTATATCTCTTGTTATTTTATTAAAATATAATTTAGGAAACAATATGATATTCTCTAGTCACAGAGGATGTTATATGTGTTAACACTAGTGTTTTAAAACTCGGATCGATCATCAAACCGGTCGAGGTACTGGGTCACTGGTTCAACCGAATTCAACCGGGTTGAACCAGATAAACTGTTCACGTATTAGAAATATAAAAATATTACTTATATTAATAAAAATTCACATAAAAAAATTATCAATGAGCTTCAAAAAATAAATTGATTTTCAATGATAGCAAATATTATATACTTATAAGCTTCTAGCTTTAGACCTTATCCTAATATTGGATTAAAATTGCAATATAAGTTAAATGCACCTTTTGTGCTTGACATGATACGGATAAATTAAATCATGATAACAAATAGTATGCATGAAATGTACACTAAGAAAAAAGTGTCACCGTTATCATGATAACAAATAGTATGCATAAAATATACACTAAAAAAAAAGTGTCCACCGTTGAGATGAGCTCATGAGACCATCAGTGTTTATTACCACTTAACTTCATGAGATCATTATAAGATGCAACTAAATTACATAAACGAACTGCACTAATCTAAAATACCTTATTATTTTCACCTTACTTTTAATCATATTCATCATAAAATATGAATATGATTTAATTCAAGAGTTCTTATAAAAAAAAATTACCAAAAAAAAAAAAAGAATAACCGGTCTAACCCGGGTCACCGGGTTTCGGCCGGGTCAACCGGTTCAATCGGGGTTGGCTGCAGAAGCATAACTGGTCCATATTTAATATTTTATATTTATTTTAATCTTTTATGATTATGATTTCCTATATTTAATGCTTTCACGTTAAATATGAAGAATCATAACCATACAAAGATGAAAATAAATATAATCATTGGATCAACATAATCGATCTATCGATGAAATTTATTGATAGTAATATTTGTAGTAATATTAATTGATTGTTATAATATTCTATTTCTATTTTACATGTGTATATTTTTCCCCCGAACCCAACCCTAAAACTCGTGCGCAAAACATAGTAGTTCTTTTGTGGGTAAATATTCCAGATCGAATCCAAAACAAAACAAAACAAAACAAAAAAGAAGAGTGAGCAAAGCGAGTGGTGTGTTGGAGTAGTAGAACCCTAATACGAGCACTGAAGTGGTGGAGTAAACATGGATGCCATACGAAAGCAGCTTGATGTGTTGATGGGAGCAAATCGTAACGGAGATGTCAGAGAAGTTAATCGCAAATACTACGATCGCGATGTTTGTCGCCTCTATCTCGTTGGCCTTTGCCCTCACGAGCTCTTTCAGCTCACGGTAACCACTTTTCCATCGTTCTCCGTTTCTTTCTTTCTGGTTTGGTTAGGGTATCGTTTTTTTAATTCTATTATTTACTAAATCCGTTTCAGAAAATGGATATGGGACCTTGCCCCAAGGTGCACTCCTTACAGCTAAGGAAAGAGTATCCTTAACGATCTCTCTATGTATTTTACTTAGGGTATTGCTATTAAACAAGATTGTTTTGTTTGAAATTAAAATTACGCCCCGAACAATGTTTATTATTGTGTTTTTGGAATAGTGCTTAACTGTTTTCTAGATATGAAGAAGGGAAAGCCAAGGGGACTGATAATTATGATAGGGAGTTGGAGGATGTTATAGATAAACTCATTGGTGAGTGTGATAGGAAAATTGGCAGGGCTCTGAAGCGCCTTGAGGACGATGATGCAAAAGCTGCAATTGCAATTTCGGTCTCTGAAGTCACTCAGGTGACTGTTTTGTTCCGGTTTTGTTTGTTTGTCAGTGGTGATGATCCTGCAAGTTGTAATAATTATTTTGTTCAATGTGCAGACACCTGAGGTGCTTGAGTTGTCAAAACAAATCAAAGAGAAGTTGAACGAAGCTGATGAATATGGTATTATTGTTACTATGTAAACTTTTTTTGTTCTTTTGCTTTTTGATGAAATTGTAGAAAAGAACAGAATACTATGGGGATAATACATGACATGGAACTGTGAATGATGTCTGTTTATATGGTCGTAAACCCATTGTTTTTCTTGTCTCGAGTTGTAGCTTTTGCCTTTAGTTGAATGTCTATGTTGCTGGAGGTATCAATGTATCGCATTAACGGCTATATTTGCTTTTTTGCCCATAGTTGCAAGTTTGTGCTTTTCATGTGAAAATCTGCATTTGTAGATAGGGGTGATCTGTTTTTAGGAATTGAATAGATCCCAATGCAGAAGTTGGTAGTTACATCCCTTGACAACTATGCAAGTTCAATTATTAGATTGCAGCATTTTTAAGTATGAAAACTGCAGATGATCAAATTTAACTTGATTAGATTTGAAACTATTTGATATGTGATTAAATGCTTTTATTCCTCACACAAAAGTTGATTAAACTTAGTATCAAAACTTAACAGGATGGAAGATTTCATTATCTTTTATCTTTCTAACATTTAGCTGAGGTTGTGAATAGGGTATGCTATGCCATTTAACAGTGGGTCTGTTGAATCACGTGACAAGAAGTCAAATTATCAAAGTATTTGAACTTGCTTATTTTACAAGTGCTTGAAATTGTTTTTTCTGTTGTACATGAAGTCATGAGTGATGTTATTTTTTTAAAGTTTGATGCATGTCTTAAATGGTGAAAAACCTGGTTTTTGTTCATTTTTTTTACTTGTATAAAACAATTGTGGATTTACAGATCTTGAAGGCAAGACAGATCTCAAGATTCGAGCTTTGGAGGTTGTAGAGGAACTTAGAACTAAAAGAGCAGACAAGCAGGTCAGCGATCTCAATATTTTTTCGCAATTCATGTTGTTAGACTGTCATGTCAGTTTTCTGATCACTATTATAGATGATTATACTAACAACCCTTTTTGTTTTTGTTTTCTATCAATTTGGAACAGTCTATGCTTCTTTTAGATGCCTTTAACAAAGATAGGGCATCTTTACCTCAACCTCTGCCAAATCCACCACCTTTGGCACCCATTCCGGTGGTTACTCCTGATCCTCGAACACAGGAGATGATAAATGAAAAGTTGAAGAAGGCCGAGGATCTTGGTAAGTCAGTGATACTCTTAGCACATGTTTGGTTTTGCTTAATTTTTTCACATAAGTAGCTTTGCGGATAAAATCTGTTTCTGCAGCATTTTGATTATCTTTAACTGTTGAACACAAAATAAGATAATCCAAACACACCATGTGTCGCAATTATCTTTAAAACCCTTTTTAGTTTTAAGCAGCTACAAAATTTGCTATATGTCTTTCAAATGCTGATGCATTCATTACAACATTAGATGATTATGAATTAGCAATCTGATATATTTCTGGATTAAGAGATGGATAACTTGGAGAGAAATCCCCTTACGAGGGAAATATAGTCTGAAAACTAGAAACACAGAATATACTCTCAGAAATAATTCTGAGCCAAGATCCCATTCTATTTTGTCTTGATTAATTATTCATTTCATCTTCACCTCCTTCAGTTATGACAGCACATCCCCCTCCCGTTTCTCTTGGAACCCTTTCTATTAGCGTAGCTTTTATAATGTTAGTGAGTATAGAGATATGGAGGTCTGTATTCTGACCCATTACTGTAGTTCATGTTGTACCAGATTCTGATCACTATTTGGTTATTTTGTTACTAGTCTGTTAGATCAGTTAGTTAGCTGAGTGACTCATTGTTGAGTCATCAGCAGGTCTATATATAGTGCTTGTATCAGAAGCTTTTATATCAGTTTTCTATTCCACAAAAACCTGAATATAATGTGTTTCTTTCAGATTGTCTTCCTCTCTCTTTCTCAAACTTTCTCTTGTTTTCTTGATGCTACACAATTCTAATACTTTCGAATTCCTTTGGTGCCTCTGTTGCTTCCTTCGGTTCAATTCCCAAACTGCATCTTCTGTCTGGCCTTCTGTATTCCTGGAGAGTGGTTTTTCTAATACTAGGCTTAATAGGCTTCTTCTTTTTTACATAAACTTTCTTAACCCGCCTATCATAATCTCATGTCTCTACCCTTTGTCATGTACTGTAGTCAATTGTTTCTTGCAGTCCATTTGAGTCTGGCATACTTCTGTCTTCCTCTCATAAAATTTAGTTTTGAAATGCTACTGGCAGAATTATCTAGTAAAGGCTGCTCTTCATAAACTGCAATAACGAAAGCAAAAGATATAACATATTAGTAAAACTTGAACTACTAAGATAGAGCATGAATAGTTATAAGTTTTATGCCTTTCAATACCTATTACTGAATAGGAAGATGATTTATTGAGTTTGATGCGGCCGGAGTATTTATAAAGGAAGAATTTTTTATGAATAGTAAAGGATGGTAAAAAAATCAAAAGAACCATAGAGAGCTTAGTCATGACTCATGACTTAATTTGATGGCAAAAACTGATACAATAGTTCCTAAGGGTCTTTTCAAGCTTCTAATAACCCTAGCATCATATCAATCAATTACATGTCTTAAGTAAATGTCACCACTCAAGTTTATCAAAGGTCACATGCTGCTCCAACTCCCCTAAAAATAGCTCATGCCAGTTAAAATAACGTCTTTAAAATATTATAATAGCTCATTTGTCATGCCTCCGAATTGAAAATAACTAATGCTGATATGACCCTTAGGAATGAAAAAAGAATGGAATACTTGTGTTTGAAAATAACATTTGTCATGACCACAAAAAAGAATGGAATCAAAAATATTGAAGAGAAAATCTGCATGTCTCAAAAGGACTTTACCATTAATATGATCTAGTTTTTTATTTTATATTGTAAAACTAATATATTGTGAGTTTTTAGCTTTAGCCTCTGGGAAGATTTGGTATACTTGTGTTTTAACATCAACATAATGACTGCTGCCTGGTAGTCATGATAGCATTTTCGTTTTGTTTGGATCTTGATGCTGTATGTGTTTAGCTAAAAACAAACAAATTCGACCCTAAGCTTTGTCCTTTGCCTTCTGTGTAGCAACTCTAAAATGTGAACAGATTGCTTCTTGCAGAAAATCCTCTTTATTTATTATTTAATGATATGTATTTTTAATGAACAGGTGAGCAAGGAATGGTTGATGAGGCACAAAAAGCTTTGGAAGAGGCTGAAGCGCTTAAGAAGGTACTTCATTTTTTTTTTCTTATTCATTTTCAGCTTTTACTTATGTAATGGCTCTAATGGTCTGATTCTTCTATCTCAGCTTCCTGCGAGGCAGGAGCCAATATTGGATTCTTCAAAGTATACAGCTGCAGATGTGCGGATTGTGAGTAGATTTTTTTTGATCTCTAACTCTTTTTGTTTGATAAAAAATTACATTTATATTCCACCAATACAGCAAATGAGATGTTAGAATAAATTAAATAAAGTGTAGGAAAGAAGCTCCTCAGTCCCTTTCAGTGTCATAATTCTTGACCTTGTCAATAATTTTATATTAGTTATTTGTCCGATGTATACAACTTGCGAGGTATACCATCATGACATATCTTGTTCCAAACCTACTATTCATTGTAAGTTCATATTTATGGGAGTGCAATATACGCATATGTATCTCTTTTTCCAACTTTGTAGACAAGGAAATGGGAAAATAATTTCCTATATCTTCGCCTCATATCCACAATTTTGAAATATTTAGGTTTTTTGTTTTTTAGCTGATAATTTTTTGCTTATTTAGTCATATTAAAATATAAGTGTAATGATTCTTACACCTGTTTTACTCATATAACAATTCAGACTGATCAGAAGCTACGTGTGTGCGACATTTGTGGAGCATTTTTGAGTGTTTATGACAGGTAATGATCCTGCACCCCCTACATCTTTTCCCCTTATTAAGTGTTGCTAGGGATTTTTGGAGTTAGAGTTTGGGGTTTCAAGTGCTTCAGCTTTTGACCCGTTAGTAATACCTCCTTGTCACCAGCAGGCTCTTGTGCCAGTTTTACGAGGATAACTTTTGCAGCTAAAGAATGTGCGTCTTTTCTGTTTTTTGCTCGTAGATCATGCTATTCTTAGCTAGAAATTCTTGGGGAAATCATGTCGTACATCAGTATAATATCTTGATGCTTTTGTATATTTTGCTTTAATGTTTTGATTTGCATTATCATTTACAGTGATCGCCGTTTAGCTGATCATTTTGGAGGGAAACTTCATTTAGGGTATATGCAGATTCGTGAGAAGTTAGCAGAACTTCAAGTAAGACATCTTTCATGCAGTTCTAATCTTGAGTGATTTTATTCTATTCTGAAACTGGTTGTTAAATATGTATTTCATTTTAGATATGGAGAAAATGTTAAGGATTTGCCAGTTGGTTGTTTGCTGCATGACTCCTAAAGCCTCTCTTTTGGTTGCTTTTCAGGCTATTGCTTCCATCTAATTCTTGAAATATATTTAATAATTCCATCTTTCTGCCATAGTATAAAATGAAAAAAGAATAATGTGCTAAGTGTATTTTGTTCGTGATCTGATGCATTGGTTCAGGTGCTGGTGTTTGTTTGACTTAGTTCTAAAGAGATTCCGAATTAGTAGATGATGTGAGTTTTCTAACCTAAAAAAGAATGGATTTTACGTCTTGATGGTGGTCATCCTTTATTAATAAGTAATAACAAAGGTCTCAATTTGGTCCTAAAACATGTAAACTTGTGAACGGATGCACTTGTCATTTTGGTTTGATGTTTGTTCTGGCATTGCACTTCGTAAGTTAATATGGTTTCTTACTATTAAAATATAAAGAAAATCAGAATTTCTCAGATTGATGTCTCTGGGTTCTGGTCAAGCGATTAAATTTATGTCCATCAGTGACAATCCTGGCTATTTCTATAGCAAGTTTGTCGCTTTGTGCACTCAGTTTTTTGGCCTCCCATAATGTTATAGGAGTAATGTTTTCATCAATTTTGGCTTGTTGCTCAATACCAAAATGATTTTTTTTTCCTTCCTCTATTGTTAACTCTACTATTATGTCTGATTATTTCATAGTGTTTAGCCATTCATAGGCAAAAGGAAGAATCAAAAGAATCGGATGGTGGGATTGACTTTGAATAGTTCGGGGGTTGTGTTTTCGGGCATGTATTAAGTGTATATGTGAATTTTGTATATGAACTTTTGCTTAGGAAGAATCTCAGACTTTGTTATTTTCTGGATCAGGAAGAAAGGAACAAGAGCCGTAAGACTGAACGGCATGATGACAGGAGGTAAATTCCATTGCTTCAAAATATAGAAACATATTTGATGAACAGTGAAGTATAATTTCATATTTGGTTAAATATTGTGCGCATTTATTTTGCCTTAGATCAAAAGAACGGAGTAGGGATCGTGACAGGGAGTCGAGTAGGGACCGTGAACATGTTGAGAGTCATGAACGAGTGCGAGAGCGGGACTATGATCGCAGGAGCAGGGATCGTGATAGGCATCACGATAGAGACCGTGGATATGATAGAGACCGTGACAGAGATGCAGACCGCTCTCGCTCCTATGAATCAAGAAGTCGTCGGAGGTCCCGCTCAAGATCTCAAGAGCGTTCTAGGGACTATGATCGTCATAGGTACAAGCTTGCTTGACTGTTCCTTCAATCCTCCCTCCATTTGTTTTTGCATCCTTTTTCCACAACATGCTTTAGTTAACCATGGAAAACAAGTGCAGGGGATCCAATAGGAGTGACATAAGTGGGTCCAAAGTCTGAGAGTCAAGTAGAGCTTACTATATCGTCACTCCTAAAGCATCCCTTGTGGTATCCAAATACAGGGGCACATGCATAGCTTTTGCGTTGAAAGTCTCTGGCTTAGTCTTTGGTTATTTCGTTTTCTTTTTTTCGTACATCTTTTTATGCATCTAATCTTTGGGAGGTTATATCTTTAGAGAATAAGTGAGGGATTGCAACTATTGATGAAAAAATCGAGTGGATTCTAACAAAATGTATGGGTTGTTATGCATGTATATGTAATATTAACAATTGATTTTCTCGTTAATGGTTGAAATCCCTTACTTTTTCCTGTAAAATGAGGTATCACTTCATTCATATTTTACTTATCAGTACCTGGTGCCTAACTTTTCTCAATACTTTTTTGCCAGGCGTCATGATCGATACTAGCAATTGCCATGAATCTTATGGATATGAATAGCCTAGGTGGTTGTTGAACCTTGTGTTGGACAAATAATTTTGCAATTTCTTGTGTTGGGCTGTGTCTCCAATGATGGATGTAACTTGAGAGCTTAGATGTAGTTAAAATTATGGTTTGATGTCGCTTTGCAGATTTTTAATCCAATTTGTAATCTGCTTACTTGGAGCAGTTCCTGCGATTGTGCCTTAAAATAGTTGTTCTTTTTGGCTAATCATATGGTCCTCTTAGTTGCTTTTAGAAAAATACCCCGTGTTTAAGGAACCATGGAATTGATTTGACACCCTATCATTTTTTGTTAACCACTTGCATAGGTGATATGGGATGGTTAGTTTTTTGTTTGTCTAATATATTTAGCTAATAGTTAGTAGGGTTTGAACACTGCGGTATTTTTGGTAGAAGAGATCGGTTTCACCTTGCACCGTTGAAAGTTCATCCTATATAGATTATGTTTACACAATATTATGTTAATTTAAAATTACATAATATTTTCACTGATATAGTTTAAGATTAACGTAAATATATAAAAATATGAAATATTTGATTATATGTTAAATGATGATAAGGATTAATTATAATTTCACATTTGAGTCGATAAATTTATTAAGTCTTACACTATATATATATATATATGGGAAAAGTGTTTGTCATTTTAAATGACAGAAAATTTGAATTTTAAATTAAAAAAAATCACTCGCTTTTTCTCTCTCATGATTTTCGTTTTTCTGTGTCTATCTCTCTCTCTCCTAAAATAACATAACTTATGTCATTTTAAATGACAAACACCAAATCCTATATATATATATATATATATATATATATATATATATATATATATATATATATAGGGATAGGTTATTGTGCCTACTCCTATTTTACCTACTTTTGCCTACCCCTTTCGTTACCGTTCGATTACCATCTCATCCAACGATCCATATTTGTGATATAAAATAAACCTTTTTTTCCCTTTTTTTTCTTCTCACTTTCTTCCATACCTTTTATCTCTCCTCCCCTTTCTCTCTTCCTCTGCCATATACCTAATTTTTTCCCTTCTGCCGTCGTGGACCTCAATCTCCTGACAAACTGTTCGATTCTAATGATATTTTTAATCCTTGTAAATTAATACGATTGAATCGATGACTAACAAAGAAGTTTTGATGTGATTCAAAGCGGTGGTGCCACAAGGTCGATCTGTTCACAGAATCCTCCTTGTCTCTGCTTCAATATGTCGATCTGTTCTTCCACATGATAGATACTCTTAATTTCTAATAATTAATTGGCTATCTATATCAACATAATTGCTGGAATGGCACCAATTAACCCTCTTTCCAGATTTTCCCAATATCAATTTTTTTTATTCTTTAATTTTTTTATTTATTTTGAATCTTTTCCAACTCTGCACAGATCTTTTGAATCACATTAAAACTTCTTTGTTAGTCATCGATTCAATCTTATTATTTTATAAAATTTATGTTGTTCTTCAGATCTAAAAACTTGTTGTGATTTTTCAATCCATTGACACTGGTAATTTGATAGAATCTGATTCAGAAGGAGAAAATTTATATTACAATAATAAAAACAGAGACTAATGTATATTGACGATGATTTCAAATGCTGTGGTAATTGATTTCAAATGCTTCTGCACCGTTCACCTGGGCAGAGATTAACGATAAAGGAAAAAAATAGGTATATGGCAGAGGAAGAGAGAAAGGGAAGGAGAGAGAAAGGGAAGGAGAGAGAAAGTGAGAAGAAAGAAAGAAAAAAAAAGGTTTATTTTATATCACAAATATGGATCGTTGGATGAGATGGTAATCGAACGGTAACGAAAGGGGTAGGCAAAAGTAGATAAAATAGGAGTAGGCACAATAACCTATCCCATATATATATATATATATATATTATGAGTTCATTTTTTCTACGGTCAATGTATATAATTTATTTATATTGAGCTCAAAACGATGTCGTTTTGAGACGGAAATCAAGGTATTTTTGTAATTATAATTTATTTCAGGGTTATAATAGTCTTTTTCATTATAATTTTTTAATTTTTCAATCCAAAACGACGTCGTTTTGAGAGCGAACGCAGATAACTTATCTACATTCATTTTAGAAACATTAAAGTCATATATATATGGGTTTAAATTGTCTCCTTTTATAGAAGATACTTATCTTATGTTAGTGAGGCATAAAAATTGTGCCATTCTTTTTTTATTTTAAAAAAATGGTGGGACCTACATAATTTGTTTATATGCATGATAAAAGCTATCTTCTATTAAAGGAGATTAGTAAATCCCTCTCTCTCTCGCTCTCTCTCTCTCTCTATATATATATAGAGAGAGAGGATCCTTTGACACTAGTGTCAAATTTTAAATTTGACACCTCGTCTGAGAGTCGTTAAATAAAAAAAGATCAATGGTGTCACATGCTTACAAATCAGAGTCGTTGATCTTTTTTGATCTAACGGCTCTCAGATGAGGTGTCAAATTTCAAATTTGACAATGGTGTCAAAAGATCCTACCCTATATATATATATATATAATATTATATCCGACAATTTATATTCCAACTCTTGACTGTATTTTACAAACGAATCAAATATTTAAGATTTTTTATTTTTATGGTGTTAGAATATTATATAACCTGGAAGTTTAAAAGAGATTGAACTTGAAATTGTAATTTTAAGTTTTAGTTAAGGGTTTAAAGTTTTTAAAGTTATTTTAGATAATTTTATCTAACATTTATTAAAGGGAAAAGTGTTTTTCATTTTAAATGACAGAAAGTTATGTCATTTTAAGAGAGATACAAACACATAAAATTTGAATTTTAAATTAAAAAAACCACTCACTTTCTCTCTCCCATGATTTCCGTTTTTCTGTGTCTATCTCTATCCTAAAATGACATAACTTATGTCATTTTAAATGACAAATACCAAACCCTTTATTAAAATACATAAAATAAAATGTATATGTCTCTGGTCTCCACCTCTCGACCAGAGCACTAATTAATGGGGCATCAATCTGAAATAAATTATACAATTATCACGTGTTAACGAAAGGTATTGAATAATCACATAAATACAAAACGTCAGAAATTGCATACCTGCATATGTCGCATGCGGGCAACGTGTATAAATCCAGCCTGTGTGAGGTAGTCTGTGACCACATTTGGAATAGCGCCGGTAGGTGGCCCCCCTTGTGGTCTCCCACGCCTGGTATTCAGTCTCCTCACATGTTCCATATTCCACACTTTTTGTGAAATATGGTCACTTTGCGTCCTCTTACGAAGGACGTCCCATCTATAAGGCCCATGTATGTACATGCTAGGATTGGTAGGCTCTGGATCCGATAAAGAACCCGAAGATGATGATGAATCAGCCATGACCCTAAACTATATAATATAAAACATCATTGAAATTAATCACATGTAACAACACATTTTATGTACAAATTAATTAAGTAATACCCTAATTTATTATCAAAAATATTAAGCATAAACCCTACGTTTTTACTACAATCGTAATTAATGAAATCATATTAATACGTAATACAGTAATTTATTGGTCAAATAATAATAATAAAACGTCGGACACAAATTAAAGCATACTGACATAATACTTAACCCTAAGTCACTAATAATTTCGTAAATATGTACTAATAATAATAACATCATACAAAATTTACGAAGTCACTATCACTATCTTCTAAATCACTAATTAATACGCTAAACCCCAATGCATAATTAAATATTAATATTAATAACTACGTAACAAAAAAATTACTAAATCATTACAACATTCATAGCATGGTACAAAATTTCTAAGTGACTATCCTTATGTTTTAAGTTTCTAATATACGATAAATCCTAACATGTTCGCAAGGTAGCGCTGTAATTTAAACGTATAAATAACAGGTATTACGAACTTACCTAAGTTGGCAGAGCTTCGCTACGAAAATTTCCGTGTTTGGTCGGGAGCACAATCCGTGGTTAGAGAGAGGTTAGAAAGAGGTGAAATGGTAAGAGTGAGTAGTGAAATGGTAAAAATAGGGGTATTTATAGGGTTGCACATGTGACGCCTAAAATGGAGCGTCAGTGCAGTAGATCCGTAATTATTCTCAAAACTGTAATAAATGCATAATTATTTAATTAAAAAGCATTAAATTAATTTTTTTGCCATCTAAAATAACTTAAACCCTTTAATTAATTATTAAGTATTTGAATGGTTAATTTTTTCGTGGCATTTATTTTATTTTTATCTTTTTAAATGTTTGAAAAACTCGAAGGTCATATTCTCTTGGTGAGAAGGACTTATATGGGAGTTCTAGAAGGAGGAATAGTTTTTGGTGAATCTTTTCTTTGGACAGGGAAAATTGACATAATGTCAATTATCAGAACGTAATTATGTGAACATTTTCCAAAAATCACCGAAAATAATCCGATGAATTTGTATTAATTTGTAAAGAAATAAAACTTTTGCTAATCGCAATGAAAAATTATTGTTCCTAGAGAATTAAATGTACTAAAAAGAGAGAAGAATTCTCTTATTTTTTCAATATACTAACATGTTTTGCTACTTGTTGAGTTGTTCGTAAGCAATACATTGTAGCAGGAATTCGCGACTAGAAATTGTATTCAAGGTGAAATTTTAGTTTCACTGTAATGGGAGATACAATATAACACAAGCAGAACTTGAAATGCAAAATAACAAGACGAATGAATCTTCTTCAGATTTGCCTAGAAGCAGCATCGGCAACAAAAGGCAAGTAAGGTGTACGACCCAAAACACAAGACCCCACACTGTAGAGGAAGCACATGACGCTGAATAGGAATATAGCATTGTGCGACCAAATCGTCACCCGGAACCCGAGCCCGGTCCGACCCGGAGAGAAGATCCGTTGGAGTAGTAGTGGAATCACGAGGAGCACGTCGAGCGTGACGGCTTGCATTGCGTTGAACCTCACATACTTGGGGAAGCTAGGGTTTCTGACGATTCCCAAGTAGAGTGCGAAGAATGCTACGAAGGAGGAGTAAGGAATGGACCTGTAGAACGAGAGTAGTGGAATTATAGGGTCGAAGAGGAGTGCTAGGTTTGGGTATTGTGAGAGGATGAATCGACCGTACTGGACAGAGTTGAAGAATGGGAGTGTGTAAGCGACGACGGAGATTAACCGCTCCGTCGCTGGCGGCGAGGAATTGTTTTGGGGATTTGACATTCGAGCCACAACGACGCCGCTTTTGAGCTTCGATTTGGATGTAGACATTGGGAAGGGTCTAAGTGTTAGGGTAGAAGGGGGTTTGAGGATGTGAGTGTGAGTGTGAGTGTGAGTGTGAAGGAAGCATGGACGGAGAAGAGTAACAGAGGCCATCTTCGAGTTCTTCAACACAGGTTTGGTCACTGCTGCTAATTTTAATTTTAGGGCTTCTACCCATTCGTACATATCAATTGCTTTGTATATGTATATAAATGGGCGTTATGCGGGAGACAAAAAAAAAAAATACAGGACACACTGTTTTTGTTTTTTTTAAATTATCAGAATCTATCTTACTTAAAAAATTATCTGAATCTGATGTTGTATCCATTTTCTCTCTCTCTTATTTTTGTGTATGAGAAGTAGAAGTCATAAAGAGAGAGAAAAAAGTGGGGCCTATATCGAAGAAAAAATAAAAAAGTGGTTAGTAGAAATATCGAACTTGAGAGTTATAAAAGAAGAGATTTTTTTTTTTTTTTTTTTTTGGAGTTACCCAACCCTAATTACTTCTTTGAGGCGAGTTGGCTCCCTCCGGTATGCAACGTAAGAAGTCTTTTTTCTATAAATTATATTGAAAAAATGTGTATCATTTTAAATGACACAAGTTATGTTATCTCATGACACAAAGAGGTGAGACACATATTTTTTATTTTTTATTTTTATTTTTTTCAGTGAGAACCACATCTCTGTGTCTATAAAATAACACAACTTTCATATATATATATATATATATATATATATATATATATAGGTTTGGTATTTGTCATTTTAAATGACATAAGTTATGTTATTTTAAGGGAGAGATAGACACAAGGAATGAAAATCATGGGAGAAAAAGTGGATGTTTTTTTTAATTTAAATTTTAAATAAAAAAATATTTTCTTGTGTCTATCTCTCTCTTAAAATGACATAACTTTATGTCATTTAAAATAACAAATATTTTCCCCTATATATGGTGTAAGACTTGCTAGTCTTACACGGTGTAAAAAGAACTTGCCCCATATATATATAAAGGAAAAGTATTTCTCCAGTGACTCCAAAATGACGTCGTTTTGGGTTATAAGATTAAAAAATTATAATGATAAAGACTATATAACCTTGCAATATATTAAAATTACGAAAACACCTTTATTTTTGCCACAATACGTCATTTTGGATTCACCGGAGATAACTTATCTCTATAGACTGGAGAAATCTTTTACCTTATATATATATATGGAGAAGTTATACTTACCATTTTTTTTTACTATCTCGTACTATCAAATGTTAACTATTGATTTCCACTAATTTAACGGTTATAATTTATTGGGTCACACTTATTAATTAATTCTTAATAAATTATAACTGTTATATTGCCAGAAATCAACGGTTAAGATTTGATAATTAAAAATAAGGGTTTAATGTTTCTACATTGAATGTGGATAAGTTATCTACATTCACTCTCAAAACGACGTCGTTTTTGGTTGAAAAATTAAGAAATTATAATGAAAAAGACTATTATAACCCTGAAATAAATTATAATTACAAAAAATACTTTGATTTCAGCCTTAAAACGACGTCGTTTTGAGCTTAATGTAGATAAGTTATCTATGTTGACTATAGAAAAAGAGAACCCTAAAAATAATAATAAAAAAAGGGAAAGGATATTGTAACAACCAAGTTGTGTTACTACCATGTTACTACCAATCAATCTCACCGTTAGATCGTCTATGTTGATCTAACGGTTATATTTATTTCCATCTTTGTATGGTTATGATTTCTCAAATTTAATACTTTCACTTTAAATATGGGGAATCATAACCATACAAAGATGAAAATAAATATAACCGTTGGATCAACATAATTGATCTAACGGTGAGATTGATTGGTAGTAACATGGTAGTAAAACAACTTGGTTGTTACAATATCCTTCCCCATAAAAAAAATAGTATAACCTCCCCCGTCCCACACACACATAACTTTATCTCCGGCTATTAAATCATAGCCATACAAAATTAGATCAATGATGATAAAGGAAGAAAGATAATCATAATCATTCAAAGTTGAATCAATTAGTATAAGGAAATAAATAAATAAAATGACGTAATTTTTTGGTAGACGGAATCTTAGCTGCTTGAGAAATATTTTTCTCATATATAGATATATTTATGTGTGCGTGTGTGTGAAATATTTTTCTCATATATATATATATATATATATATATATATATATTTATGTGTGCGTGTGTGTGCGCGCGGGCTTTACCATTCGAAATTTTTTTTTCTACAGACTCAAAGAAGTGTGAGGTCTACACTTGTTTTTTTTTTTCATGTACTTCTTTAATGGGACCCACGAATTGTTTGTCTCAGTGGCACAAGAGGTGTTTTTTTTTCCTGTCCTTCTTTAATGAGACCCGTGAATTGTTTGTCTCAGTGGCACACGAGGAATCTAATTTCCTGTAACATAATATAATATTCGGTGTAAGAAGATCCTGCTTCTACTTATATTTATATTTATATATATATATATATATGAGAAAAATGTGTATAATTTTAAAGGATGTAAAATTATGTTATAAATGCTTTATAAACATGCATTTATTCATTTAAATAGATTTAAGGTAGAAGGAGGTTCTCCCGTTTCAAGTTAAGGATAAACTATAAACTTTAATGAAAATTTACAATGACATTATATATTATAGAGCTACGTTACTACGTAGGCTCCTAAGTTCAAACCTAAGTAGTTATCGTAAGCAAAATCTCTAATTTCAAGAATCAGTTCTCATGATGGTGGGGTATCCTTTGGTATCTAATAGGTTGTATAAATTTAATTTTGCGTGTTCAAAGTAGAACCTTTTTATCAAAATAAACGTTGATTTTCTCCTTTCTTTATTGTTACAATAATTACTTCTTTGAGATTAACTAATTCATGCCGTCTTTATTTCCATTTCTCCCACCTCATAGATTAATACAACACATTTTGACAACAACGAAGATATTAAGAATTGGATATCAGCTAAAAGTTATTTTAAGTTAAAGTAAAAATAATAATTTAAAAAATAAAGCCAAAAACTGTTAAATAACTTATATACAACTATTTTAAAGATTCTGAATGAGAAAAAAATAAAATTATTTGTTATTAAGATAATTTATTACAGTAAAGAGTAAAATTGATAAATTCAAATTTAAAATAAGGGTGAAATTAAAAAATAAATATGAAAACTCAAATAATAATATATATATAATATAAAAAATTCCTCTTGCGAGCTTGACTAAATTTGAGAAAAGAAGCATAAAAAGGCTGTGAAGCACTTACTACCTTTAATTTACAAACGTAAAAGGCTTTTGCCAAATTCTAAACGAAAATAGCTGAACAATCAATATCCTTGTGTTCTTTTGACATTTAACGCCAGTTTGAGCCAAAAATCAGTGGAGACAAATTTTGCATGCGCATCAAGTCACTGACTCTTCCCTAATGATAGTTTGCATGAAACTTATTGGGAGTTATACTTACTATCATTTTAGGTTTACAATTCTTACTACTTATTTGATTACTGTTGGATTGACTTGAACTCAACTGCGATAAAAGAAAAGAAAAACTAACTACCATTAATTTCAAATCGATCCAATGATTACCAAACAGATAATAAGAGTTATAAGCCTAAAATGATAATAAGAATAACTTCCCAACTGACACACTTTTTGATTAGTAACTAAAACTTGGAGAGGCTTATAAACCACCTAAATAACGCTTTTAAGCCCTATTACAACTTAATCTAAATCCACACTGAACACAAACACTTATCCGTCAACGCAAAAATTTCATCCTGTTCGTAACCAAAGCAATACATGTACATGATTTCTATACTGCAAAAATATTTACAAATCTTTCCAATTTCAAATTAGGTAACCAAAGGAGACTAGAAGTGTATAAAAATTTCAACCTGTTCGTAACCAAAGCAATACGTAAAGTGGCCAAAGAAAAATTTCATCTATAAGGTGGGTGGATCAACAGAGACTAAGTGTATAAAAAGGGCAAACCTAAAAACCATTTGCTTTTCTTCTCAATTCATTAAGCTCCTTCTCAACCTCCAAGTCAGGGAACGGAAATTCTTTGTTTGTGGGAACAGTTCTTCCAGGTGGAAGTTCTCCTCGCTGTCAATAGAAAAATGAGAAGAAAAAAAACACATACAATATTTAATTTCCATAGGTTTTAATCAGCCAACAATGCTTGTGGACTGTGTTTACTATAGTCTTTTAAACCTATTAACTGAAATAAGTTCAAATTAAAAATCAATCTTACACAGTCACACCATGAATTATTTTTTTATTGCATTTCTTTCTCACAAAATTTACCACTGGATTGAAAGTTCTAATGATATACACCATACCCATGAAATTTCACATTAATCCAAAAATTGTTATATACAAAGTTCCCATGATAAGTTTTGTTTTGATGAAGCGATACAGTCATAGATAGAAGGAATACCTTGGAGCTTCCAGATAATTCTTTCTTTAACTCTGCAAGATCATCATCGATAGAAGAGTTCTCTAGCAGTGCAAACTGTAAATAATAGAGTAAGAAACAAAGTTATCAAATGCGGATTGCGGCATGTTGCGGCTAACCCCAAAAAACGCTATAGCGCTATAGCAAGTTGTAGATGCGGAAATAGCGGAATAGATATATGACAGAAATAATGACAAAAAGAAACATTTTTTAAAGGCAGAGATAGCATAAGTGATAGAGAGAGACGCAGATAGACTAAAAAACTCTTAAAAATTTTCTGTTACACATTTAAATTTTGGACAAAATTGACATTTTGTCTTATGACAGCCATTTGGCCGCAAATGCGATCGCAATAGCCGCTATTGCGTTCCGGTGCGGCGCAGTTTCTTGCGGCGAGGCACCGCAACGCCAGTACGGCGCGGCTCGCGGCGCTATTGCGGTGCAATTAACTACTATGGTAAGAAATTCCTTTTGTTTTGTGTGAGGGAGGAAAAAATTCAACCACACAAATATTTTACTTAGAAGATGTGGCACAAAACAGTGAAATACAGCTGCTACAGCAAAATGGAAATCACTACAAGAGGTCAATGAAAACTGACAAGCCATTATTATTATGCCAAGACATACAAAATCAAGAGGAAGAGTTCCATGAATTTTAGATTCACTTATAACACCCACAAATAACTTTTTTATTTGATATGTTACATACATGTACCAACAAAAACTTAAAACTAAAACAATCCCTTCGTTTTGTTTCGAAGAAGAAAATGATCTTAAAAGAGACATACTGCTTAGCTATATATAAGTTGTACTACCTTTCCCTCAAGATTGTCAGTAGTCAACTGATTCAATGCGTCTGCCTGAGCCTCCATGGTTAGTACTGTAAAAATAAAGAGACAAATAAATTTCTAAGGCTTCAAATAAATTATAAAAGAACTATATATGCACTAACAACTATTGATACATGAATGAAAGCCATTTCTTCCACATGAAGCATTCAAAAAGGTGTAAATTATTAAATATATATATATATATATATATATATATATATATATATATATATTAAAAAACTAACCCTTTTCCTCCATCTTATCAAAAGCTGCAAGGGCACTGCTTGTGCTGATATTGCTCACCATCTCACTTACTATGGTTGCAGTCCTAAAAAGAGGAAAAAGAATCGGCTATTTAGAACAAAGGTAAGACACAAACCCTTGACTTTCAAAGAATCAAAGATAGAGCCAAAGACTAACTTTGCAGACTGAGCTCTTGCTTTGAGGGTATCTTTCTTCGACTTTGCTTCCTGTATCTTGTTCTCCAAAAGCTGTTGACAAAAAAAAAGAACAAAAATGAAAAAGAATGCATAACAGAGTTACATAAATTGCTCAGATATGCTCGCCAAATAGCTCTAATGAACAATACAACTGATGGTAAAAGAAAATGGTACTTTGAAGAATATATAGATTTATTATCGAATCTTGCTTGCTAGTTTATATCCGCTATTTCGAGGTTCGGATGCTCGTCCCAGAGGATATCCATTCATGATGTATATCAAATTTGCTTTCTATTAATCTTGCTATGAATTTTCACCCTCAGGTTGTATAAGATACAAAATTTTTCATAATAATTCAATATAACAATTTACATATATGCCTATATTGTAGTAGTTTATTTATTTTTACTTTTTTCTGGTGTATAGTGTTTTAGTTACTTCACTTTATGCGCATTCACCTTATTAATTTAATTTTCATAAGTTATCATCAGAACATCTCTATCATATACTTGTTCTTCCCCGAAGTGGAGCTTCAAGCAAGAACTTATACAATATCATAAGGATAGAGCAAAAAAGTTGGCTCTGATAATTCCGTTAAATAAAAAAAAAAATTATGCAAAGTCAAGGAATATGAAGAGTACTGCACAACCCTTTTGTATTAAAAGAGAAGCTAATGGAACCGAATGGGAAGGAAAATATATGGGAATATGGAAGTATGGCTATTGCATGATGTCCAGTTTCACAATATTATGACAGTATTCAGGATAACTAAGCATGAATGTTTTAGTTATGAAACATGCAAAGGTGAATTGAAGCTCACATTTTACGAGCAAAAAAGCATGTGACTTCCAATATAAGTAAATTTAGTACCCCCACCAAAAGAAGAAGAAGCAAATTTAGTATAGTTATAAGCAACATTTTCACACTTTTAATGCAATGATTATCTTTTTTTCTCAAGGTCAACCATGCAATTTCCTGTACAGCAAGAGTCAGCACATTACCCAATTCACTTGCAGCTGTACATATCAGGGGCATATATAGCATCAATATATTAGCTTAAACTTCCAGTGAGAAAATTTCATGAACTGATGAACCAAAATATCAATACACATGGCTATACTACTACATAGAACTGAATCATAAAAATAAAATCTACTACTGTAGTTAGCACATATCTTCCACAGTTCAAAAATTAAAATTTAATTTAACATGTAACAATAAATAATATAATGGTAAAGGGTTTGGTGTTTGTCATTTTAAATGACATAAGTTATGTTATTTTAAGAGAAAGATAGACATAGAAAAACGGAAATCATGGGAGAGAGAAAGTGGGTGGTTTTTTTTAATTTAAAATTCAAATTTTCTGTGTCTGTATCTCTCTTAAAATGACATAACTTTCTGTCATTTAAAATGACAAACACTTTTCCTAATGGTAAATTGATTAAAGTTCATCAAATGACAATATAAACTTACTACTACTGATCTCTATTCTCATATCTCTCTCTCCCCCTCTCTCTTGATTCTCTCCACTTCCACTTCCCCAGTTTTTTACTCATGTTTTATTGTTCTCTCCCCTACAAACTCTGTAACTACCTCCTGTCCCTACATTTTCCTCCGTTTTATTCATCAACTTTTGAAAACAAATTAGAGTAATAAAAGATAAAAAGTGGGTTAACACCTGATGTAGTGAGTGTTAAGATACTAGTTCAGGTATTAATGTCCATGGAAAGTTATGGACAGGCCACCATTGTAAAACTATCATAACAGATGGCAACTAACCTGTGTATTGGACACAAGACTATCAATAACACTCTTTTGCTGTTCAAGCTGTGTCTTCAAAGCAGTTGCATTATCCTGTACATACCACATATGATGCAGATGGCAGAAATCAACTTCAATCTACCAAAATAACTTGTTTTCAACTTATAATGACATGCAATAATTAAACAACACGCACGCCATGCTGCAAATTCAAAGGAAACTAGCATGCTACATCTCTACTTAATATTTAGAATATTTCCTTATTTCTAAAGAGAAAAATCTCTCTCTATTTATAGGGATTTTGTAATTATGTCTTTGTCACTGGTTTCATGTCTATGCATGTAGGGATGTTACCATTAAATAAGAGCTGTTTTAAAAGAGTGAAATTCTAAAACCAAGAAGAAGGATGATTATGAGAAATAACACTAGTAGCTATTTCAGGTTGTCCAATATATAAATAGAAAAGGTCTTTTAGAATTGGCGTTGGGCATTTAGAATTCTCATGAACAACCATGAGCAGTAGTAACTAATTCCAAGCTATCTATGTCAACTAACAACTATCATACTAAATACAAGAATCTTGAATTCACAAAAATATTAAACCCAAGCAAAGAGGATCACAGAATGCATCACTCCTTCATCCTTACCAATTCTAGTTCAACAGACACTTCCCATCTGATGAGCCCTTGGAGCCATATAAAGAGGTATATAAACACAAAGGGAGGAAACAATCTGGGGGTGAATGTAAATATCTGAGGTACTTGAGGACTGAAAAGATGAAAAGTGAGAAGTTAGTTAGTGTCAATGCCACGTGGCTAATGTTGAATGGAGAAGGAGAATTGGGTGCAAGGTGGAATGTGGAGTCAGTTAGTGAAAAGGAGGATAAAGGGGAGGAGAGGATGGGAGTGGGGCAGGCATGAAATCAGTAAATTGGTGGGTCGTTACTGATGAGTGGGATTCAGTAGCTGGGTATTTGGGGGTGGTCATGTATTAGTTCTTTTCTATCAATTACTAGTAGTGCTTTTCAATTAGCGTTGTAATTTCTAAGTCCAGGTTGCTTGGTTACTTTCTTGTTCTTCTGTGTAAGGAGTATTGTCTCCATTAATCCATTAGCAGTGAATTTCTGGTACCATCACCATCCCCCCAAAGAAGAGTTAGATGCAGAAAAGCTGCATCAATATAGTGTTTCTGAGAAAAGAACATGAACTAGTGCATAAACCAGTAAGATCTTTGCAAATTGAATGACACTAATCACTACTAGTTTAGAGGTGCCTTAATAATATAGTAAAAAATTATAAGACATCTGATTCTGTATGCATTTCCCTATTGGTATTTAAAATTTCAAAACCATAAGGAAGAAAGCTAGTATTGGAAACATTAAGGAAAGAAAGAAAAAGAAAAGTTGGGGGAACTAATGGTACCAAGTTTAACGAGCAATGAAACCAATTAAAACCAACAGCAAGGGCGCAAATTAAGCTTCCAGTTTCCACATAAATGTTCTTTTCTTTCTATCCTTTGACGATAAAGAATATGTGTACTGTGTACTGTACAAATGGTTTATCTCATGTCAAGATCTATACATAATACACAACATTCTCATTTATAATGCATAAAACTTAAAGTCCTCCACAAAGCTTTAGATAGGAAAGTGGCGTACGGCATAAGTTTTTCTTCGCTTAAGTGCTTCACGGGCAAGATCCTCATCCCCCTTTTGAAGAGCAAGTTGTGCCCTTCGATACCTATTATCAAGGTAAGGGAAGGAGAATAACTACCAGACAATGAATGATGCAGATGCAAAAAAGTAGATGTTTCTGAAAACATACACACACACACACACAAAAAAAAAAAAAAAATTGAAAAAGAATACCAATCATCAGAAGCTTTTTGTACGGAAGTGTACTTGCTTTCTAATTGCTTTTGAGATGCTAGAACCTGGATAAAATTGAAACACAGAAGTTCATTGAAAACGTCAATTCAGCTCAGTAAAAACCAGGCTGGAATATAATGATTGACAAATGAGAATTGGGAACAACTGAAAAATATAATTGTGAAGAAAACAGAAGTTGACAAACTCAAAACATACCTGTGCTGTAGCTTGGCGAACCTTTATCAAATCATTATTCATATCTACAACAGTTTGTTCTAAGATCTTCTCAGGGTCTTCAAAGGAGCTTATAATGGCATTAGCATATGACTGCATTAATTCAAAGTTATTGATATGCAAGAAAAATTACAGTGAAAGTGGTGGATGGAAAGAATCAAATCCATAAGTTAACTATAAAAAAAATAAAATAAAAAAATCTCAATTATATGTATATCCTTATCTTACCTTGATAACTCTAGCAAATCTGCTAAAAAGATTCATCTGAGCACCAAGGGCACCGCCACCTTGACAATTACATTTTAACCTATTGGAGTAGGATACTCGTATACCAGGAACTTCCAGTGCTCCTGCAGCAATAAACCCTGGTTAATGTTCCTTCAAGTTTATGTTGAAGGAACATTTCTTTCATGCTAAAATAACCATAAAATTTTAATTATATCATCAAAGTGCTCTAAAATGTGCCAACTATAGTTTTTCAACTTTCAGAATCATGGTCAGTTTTCTTGTGTAACAAAGGATCATAAAAACATGTCCTCCCATTTGGGGTATAATAATAATAACAACAACAAATGATCATAGGTTAAAACAAAGGTATGAACTTACCCCTATAACTGAGAAATGATGATTTGAAGGGTGGAAGTCTGGAAGACCTTAGAGAAACGAAGCCCAAATCTGTGACTGGCGTAGCCTTCATAGCCATAGCCATTTTCTCACGAGTCTAAATCTCTTCTGTTTTAAACCCAAACTCAACTCAATCGTTGTTGTGTTTTGCACCGACAACAACTTGGGTCGTCACTTCTTTTTCTCCAACTTTGGGTGGTTTTATGCGAGATTTCAAAAACAACAAAATAGTTTCTTTGCAAGTGCTTTAAATACGGATCATCATTGGATTAATAGAATTTTTTTTTTATATAAAAAAATGAAAACGTATCAAGTAATTGAAACAAAGATGTAAATATGTTAGACTAGTTTTGATTTAAAATAGATTAAGTTTTTGTAAAAAATATTGAGTTTGACCTAGCCCGTTAGGAATAAATCTTTGGTGCTATTGTAGCATCAAAGATTTAGTACATCCCACCAATAAAAATATTACATGTCAGCTAAAGTTTTATTTTTTCTGACAATTTTTTTTCTCTCCTATGATGTGTAATGCTCTCATTGGTGAGATGCACTGAATCTTGGTGCAGCAGTAGCACCAAAGATTTATTCGCCCGTTAGCCTGTGTAAACCCCAAATTACAAGGATGACCTGACTTATATTTAAAAATTAAAAATTTTGGCCTAAGCGTGTTATCTTATTAAACATTAAATAATTAAAATAATATTATTTTATTATTCAAAATTATTAAAATAATAATTGTATTTAAAATAAATATTATGATATACGTCGGCTCGTAAATTTATAGGACTGATATGTATAAAAGAGCCCGTGACTTATTTTTTAAATAATTTTTTTTAAAAGTCTAGACCTGTTCTATATTACTATTTGTTGTAGGCCAAGTCTAGCCTAATATAGGTTAGGCCGTAGGCCGACCTAGCCTATTTACACACCCAATTGAAATGATTCTATGTGCATAACTAACCATGTAATAAAAATTGTACTTTGACAATTCTGATAATTTCTTATGTATTCTTAAGCTATTATATTTAAGGGTTTAATGTTTCTTATGTTTAAAAAAAAATAAAGTTATTTCTTATACATACAAAAAAGTGTGTGAGGTCTATATTTTTTCTTTCTCTCTCTCTTCTTCTCATATGGGTTCACATGGACCTCACATATTTTATATGTGTATAAGAGATGAATTTATCTTGTATAATATGAGAAACATTAAACTCTATATTTAATCAAATAAAAATATGATAGATGGATTGTATAATTATATAATTATTTAATTCAATTTAAAATCTTACTTATAATATTTAATTCAATATAAAATTATGTGAACAATTTTGTCAAAGGAAAATTATAAATATTATTATATTTTTTTTTGGATAAACATATCCTCTGTGGGGGACAATTGTGACCGAGTCTGGAATATCCACATATAATATTTACTTCAATATAAAATTATGTGAACAATTTTGTCAAAGAAAAAATTTAAATATTATTAATATTTATTTTGGATAAATATATCCTCTATGTGAGATATTCATGTTCGAGTCGAGAATATCTACATTATAATGGGCTAGCTCTTACAAAGAAATTCTCTTGCCTTCACAATATTATATTTTGAATGCTTACATTCTTATTAGAGACTCAAGTAGTCCAAAATGATTAATGATCACATTAATAGAGTAAAGGAGGAATTGTTTACAAAATAAAAAGAATAAAGGAGGAATTGTGACTTCAAAATGTAACCACAATGGCAACATAAATGATACGAACTTTGATAGAACCTTACCTTAAAAGCTAACTTATAAGTTCAAAGTTTATATAAACCCTGAACCAAAACTTTATATTTTCCACACTTTATATTTTCCACGTGAGACTCCCAGACAAAGCCTAAATCTCGAAACTTACAACTATATTGTAACATATTACTCCAAGGCTTATTATGATCTTTTGGTAACAAATGATTTCTCGTGACAAAAAATATATAGGGTTTATATTGGCCAATATGAGAGGAGAGATCGAAAAATAAAATATGAGCTCCACAAATTTTTATGTATACGTGAGAAATAAAAATTAAATATCAGAAAAAATTTTACCCTTCAAATAATAATAATAATAATAATAATAATAGTCTACTAAAAAATAATAAATAAAAAAATGGGGTAGGGCACGTGAGAGGTAAAGTAGTTATAGTAGAGCCACTGGATATGTGCCGAGTGTTCTTGTTGCTGTCTCACTCGTCACTTCCATTGTTTTTATCAAAACATTCGACCTTTGTTTCTCTCTCTCTCTCTCTCTCAGAAGTTAAAAGTGTTGTTTCAGTTTGAGACATGGCATCGTCTTTGGCTTCAACATCACCTTCACCTGCTTCAGCTTCTGCTGTCACCAAATCCGCCACTAATTTGCGCCTCTTTCATTTCTCAAACTCTAACCTCTCTTTCCGCCTCTCTCCCAAACCCAACTTCCGCTTTTTCACCAAGGTATCTCTCTCTCTCTCTCTCTCTCTCTCTCATATGATTTCCATTTTATTCTTAATTTAGGTCACTACCAAATTCAATGTCTTTTCTTTTCTTTCTTCTTACCTTTACACTTGTCTTGTCTCTCTCTACCCACTTTTTTCCATATCACAAAATGTTGGAAATTAAAACACTTTTATGTATGCAATGTATCTTTCTTCTATATACTATCCATGCTCCAAATATTCATTCATATATGGCACAATTCCTTTATCTACCTATTTATGTATATATGTTTAGGGATACCCTCCTACTCATCTGTTGTTATGCCCAAGGGTTAAGGCTCAGTTAAATGAGGTAAACAAACACTCTTCCTTTTCCTTTCACACTATGTATGTATTTATGTATGCTCCTTTTGGTCTCATATTTTGGGTTAAACAAGGTTGCCCTTGATGGTTCCTCCAATGCTGCGCCTCCTATCAAAGCCAAATCAGACGTGGAACCACCTACCAAGCCTTCAAGTGAACCATCTTCTTCAATCTTGGCAACTCAAGAATCAATCTCTGATTTTATTACTCAAGTTGCAAGTCTTGTCAAGTAAGCACTTGCTTCTTTCTATTGGTAATAACTTATATATAAGCTTTTTCCCAACATGGTTGGAGTGGAGCAATCAGCAATGCAAACCTTTATGTTCAATTTCCTCCTCCTGCAGGCTTGTTGATTCAAGAGACATTGTAGAGTTGAAGCTTAAGCAGCTTGACTGTGAAGTAACAATCAGGAAAAAAGAAGCTATGCCTCAACTACAATATGCTCCTCAACCTGCCATGTTATATTCACCCCCTTTGCCGGCGGGGCAGCCTGTTGCGCCGCCATCTACTCCAACATCTGCTCTGGCTCCTCCTACCTCTCTACCATCAACTTCTCCCCCAGCTGCCAGGTCAGCTAAATCATCGCATCAGCCTCTTAAATGCCCCATGGCAGGGACATTCTACCGAAGTCCAGCACCTGGTGAACCTGCATTTGTGAAGGTACATCTTCTTAACTTCTTTATAATTTGTATATTTATTCTTTGTATAATACTTTTTTGCAGCCTTATGTGAAGGGACTCTTTCTTTAGGTCGGAGACAAAGTAAAGAAGGGGCAAGTCCTATGCATCATTGAGGCGATGAAATTGATGAATGAAATAGAAGTAAGTTCACAGAAACTGTTGATTAAAATAGTGGGTTCTACGTATGATGCCTTTATAAGATGCACTTATTTGTTATGCATATGCTGCCTCGCGTCATTTCTCTTTGCATTATCAAAATTACTGGTTGGCAATGGATGATGCAACTGAATGTAAAAATATTGAGGTTATTAGCACATATGCAATGCATTTTGAGTCACCTCCTTGCATTTTGAGTCACCTCCTTATTAAGTAAATTGAGCCAATGGAAATGGAAAATCAAAGATGTTCAAATGTGGAGTAGAATGATTGGATCCTGATTGCCAATTTTTCCTTCCCCGTCTCCCTCTTCAGGCCTGTCAGAAAATAAAAAATTTCAAGTCTTATTGTGTTAGTCTACTGGGTAGATCATGTAGCATGAATTGCATAATGACTACTAGGAACATGTAGGGTGGGAAATTAGGGATAGTCAACCCAGCGGGAGACGTTTGGATGGAAGAATATCATTGGAAGGAAAGAAGAGGTACAAAGAAGGAGAATACTGTATTCCTCCTTAGATAGAACAACAGCAGAAACTAAAGCAAGGCAGAGAAAACGTTAATAGAAAAGTGCTTTCCAGTCCAGTTGTTTGTTTGACAAAGGAAAATCAGAAACAGACCATGTGATAAGCCCCAGGGTGAAGCCATGAAAACAAGCCTATCACAAAACAATCTAGGGGTAAGGAATTTTTCCCAAATTCAACCAAAGACACAACAGAACAGCATATGAAGCACGCTGCCATAACAATTTTGCTCTGCTTACTCCTTTAAAAGCCTGTGAGTATGATCAACAAGAATTATTGCAAGCTTTGTGAGAAAACTCAAGTTTCACCAAAAACTATAAAAAGTCTAAAGGGCAATGTATAAATAAAGGGGTTTACAATTCTCATTTCACAGGAAAAACATGCTCTCCTACCGCTGAGACATCGAGACGAGTGTTTCAATTTTCTATTTCTTTTTTGTTTTTGTAAAAGTGTGGGGCCCACTGTGTATCTATCTGCTGCAAAATTCGAAAATCTCCTGTGACGTAAGAAATGTAAAACCCATAAATAAATATGTAGCTGTTCCTTAATTAGTGCAACACGCATCACACACATATCAGAGGATAAAATTTTATTACGTCCATGATACCATTAGACATTAGTGCATTATACACAAAATTGACTAATGAAACATTATTTATGATTATTATCATATGTTGGTCACCCTGATATACCTTGATCTAAATGGTTTTGCTGAAAACTTGGTTTATGACACACCCCAATGGCATTGATTGATCCCTGAGCCAATCCCATCTAGTTGGTATAAAGCTTGGTTGTTGTTGTTAGTCTACCTGGTGAAGTATTCTGAATTTCTTGGCCTGCACATCCAAATAAATCACGAGCTTTCTGATGTTCTGACAATGTAGCTTGGAAACTTAAGTTCATTTTAGCTACCCCAAGTTTTTTTTTTTGGAAAGAGAAACTATGAGTTTAGCAATGTCAGTGGTCACTTATTATTGAGAAATGCTTTGAAGTAGCATTTCTGGTTGGTAAGTGCCCTTAAAAGCAAGCTGCAAGTTGTTTTTTGATAATTTCACCATCTATATTATATTACCTTTGTTTTGCTAATATTTTTAGGATTATATGTTGCACTTTGAAAGTTAAAATTTAGGGTTTTCAATATACTATATTTCCCTCATTCCTCTTTTTTGACAGTAAACCCATGATTTAAGTGACGCCTTGTAACATGAAAGATGAACCTACTGAAAAATGTGATGTCAAAGTAAAATATTCCTCAATATTGGAAAAAGTTGAATGAGACACATAAAGGAGGAAAGAGGGAGTATATGGGTTGATCTATTGCTTTGCGGCATCTTTATTCTCTTTGTTTTCGTTTTTGGTAGTATTTGTTCCTCCTCTCTTTAGTAGTTCCCTTCCTGCAATAGTCCTTGATATCTCATAATGAGTTCAGGTTTGTTGGTATTAAATTAGCTATGTACCATCGTAGTCTTTTTAAAGTTTTATGCAATTTCACAAGTTTGTTAACATGAGTTTAGTTTTTGTAAAGTTACTTGTTCTTCACATGCATATATAGAATCTATTACAATGAAGTTTACTCAAGCAAAATAAAAAAAACAAAGAATCCTGCTAATTGTTATATTATTAATTCATACTTAAGGAGGAAATAACTTGTGTTCAACAAGTTCATGTCATATTGTACTTAAAGTAGAACTGAAATCAATTGGACACATTACATTTATTTTTTAGTTCAAAACAGCTACACTTTACTGGTTTTTATGGAGATACAACAATGAAGTGCAAAAACTTACTGAATTATTTAAGGACGCATTATAGTTGACTTTTCCATACAATAAACCTTTCGCCGAAAAAAATTGTATACAATAGGATTAAGTTTGATTTCTAACTTGATTAATAGACATGAGATGCAAATCAAAAAAATCATTAAGAGAAGTAAGAATTGTAGCAATTTTTATTTTGTCTTGAGGATCCTGTGGATTTTCCCTTCCATCTCGAACTATAAAAATTTGTATATTTTCCTTATGTACTATATATACAGGCTGATCAGTCAGGAACTATAGTTGAAATCCTTGCGGAAGATGGCAAGTCTGTAAGCGTTGACACTGTGAGTATATTCTAGGCCCTCCTGATTAATAACTCAAGTAAAATTAACTTGTTCATCATTATAGGTTTGATCTCTTTTGTTCCCTTGCTTTGCAGCCCCTATTTGTGATTGAACCTTAGAGCTCACGGAGTATTCAAGTAGATGGATGAAACAACATATAGAGGTATCTACTGGTATTGGTAGTTGAAAAGTGTGAGGCGCATCATCTCCCCCAAAACACCCCCTCCCCCAAAGGTAGAGAAAGCTAGGAAGATTTTGTTCTGATTTGGGATGGTACAGTTGAGAAGAATTACTCCTTTATAATGGATTTATTCCTTTTTTTTTTTTTTTTTCTTATCATCCAGTTCTACATGCTTGGACTATGTTCTAGTGAATATTTTTTTTGTTTCAACTTTCAAGCAAAAATTCATGTGTCTGATATGCATTTCAAGCCTTTTGTTTTTCCTTTTTATTTTTGAAAAGGGTGGGGGAGCATTTGATCCTATAGTTATGTTCTGTATTTTTAGCTGGTGATATCATTTCTTTCCAAGTTTTTATGCAGATTATAAGAGTGGTAGAAAGATTCGTTATTCTTTTTTTTTTTGGATACATAAAGATTCGTTATTCTCAATAAGGAAGAAATGGAGATGTGATGTACAGAAGTTACTATTGGGGGAAAACAGTAACCTAAACAATTTATAAGAAAATTCCAAAAAAGCTGCTTAGGTGCTTTTCTCAAGAGTTTAAAATAATAACTTACAGAAAACATTTCTAGAAAAAATAAAATAAAAAAGATTACTGGTTAACAAATTTCATTTGCCCCTTGATGAGGCATATGAAAATAACACCCGTAGAAAAAAAAAAAATGTGTCATTTTAAATGACACACTTGACATTCTTTCATTTTTGTAAAAAGTTGGGATTCACATCTTTAAAAAAAAAAATTTCACACTTTTTTCCATGATTTATCTTTCTCTTATTTAAAATAATACAATTTGTGTTCTTTAAAATGATACATTTTCTCCCGTAAAAAAAATTAATACCCATCGGCACATTTTTATCTCAGGTTTGAATGGGATATTGGCAGCGGAGTAAACCCAACAATCTCATGGGAAAACATTTTTTTGATTCATGTCACAAGTGGAGCTTACAAAATAGTGGAGAGAAAATAAAAATAAAAATTAAGGCGAGACCATGAATCATTAGTAAGAGAAATTTTTTATATGATTGCTCTTCTAAAAAACCATAATCATCTGATGTTTGTTGATCTAATAACATTCTGTCAAGAAGAAACAGATTTGATAAATATGAATAATTTTTGTAGAGTATTATAACGGAAAAAAGTCAAATTAATTGATTGGATTCGAAATGATTTTGATCTAATCTAAATTTAATATAAGTTAATTCGGATTGAATTATATGTATATTTTTTTGGTAGTTGATTGCATTATACTTTTATTTGTTGTTAAAATTGTTTTGATATATAAATTCGTTAAATTATGAAAATTTACTTTCATCAAAATTAATATTAGTTCAAACAAATGCATAAAATATTTTTTATTAAATACAAATATACAATCGAATTAATTTTTTTTTAACTTTTTAATTGATACCAATGTCAAACTAAAAAATTTGATACTAAATTTTAATTGTTGATTTTCGTCAATCGATAATTATAATTTATTAAAATTATTAATTAATTAGTAAGTATGATTCAATAAATTATAACTGTCGATTGACAAAAATCAATAACTAGAATTTAGTGTCAAACTTTTTATTTTGACACTAATATCAAAAGATCTTGCCTCATTTTTTTAATGGTTCATCTTTTTTTACTGTCAATGTAGATAAGTTATTATATTGAACCCAAAATGACATCGTTCTGGAGCAAAAATTAAGGTATTTTTGTAATTAACATTTATTTCAGGATTATAATAGTCTTTCTTATTATAATTTTTTAATTTTTCAACGCAAAACGATGTCATTTTGAGAGTAAATGTAAATAACTTTTTTTGTGTGTGTGGAAATATAGATAATTTATTTATATTTTCTGTAGAAATATTAAAGCTTTTTTTAATATAATCCCTCCCGAAAATTTCCAAAGCGTTGGAGTGTTTTTTGTCCTGATCTTAATGGATATCGCTGTATCGGTAATTAATCCCAGTTAAACTTTTTGGTTACCAATTTTTTTTTTTATTTACATAATTCTTATTCTTAATAAATTAGAATTAAAAGTTGGTTATTAAATACTCGTATCTAAATGGACAAAAATACATTAATTTGTTTATCATTAGGTAAACATCAAAGGGGAAGAAAGAGCACAGAATTTTCCAAATTCAAAATCTGGTGTTTCTTCTTCTCTTGAAAAAAAATTCTAAAACATCGATGGCTATGGCTATGGCTATGGAGGGTGGGGTTTCCATTTTGCCATGGATTGTTGTTGTGAGCGTGTCGACGTTGTGGTTAGTGGTAAATGGTTCAAATTCAACTACGATATACGAAGAGCTTCGTGCACAAGGGTTACCCGTAGGGCTTCTTCCTAAAGGGATCACAAGGTATTCGATTAATGGTAGCAGTGGCGAATTCGAGGTGTGGATGGAACAACCTTGCAACGCCAAATTCGAAAACGAAGTTCACTATGATTCCAACATCAAGGGTACCCTAGGTTATGGTCGGATCGGGGAATTATCCGGTGTGACTGCTCAGGAGCTTTTTCTATGGTTCCCCGTTAAGGGTATACGCGTTGATCTCCCCAGCTCTGGTCTCATCCACTTCGATGTCGGCGTCGCTGATAAACAATTCTCTTTGTCCCTCTTTGAGGACCCTCCTGATTGCAACCCCCAGGTTTATCATCAATCATACAAATTTATGATTTTTTCTCTTCTGGGTATCTGAGATTTATGTTTTTTTAATTTTTATTTATTTGGGTATCTGAAATTAATTTTTTTTTTTTTTTTTTGGTATATGAAATTTATGAATTTTTGTTTTGTTTTGTTGGGGTATCTGAAATTTATGATGACTAATATGGTTTCCAATTTGTTCAGGATAATGCTGATGGTGGTGGTGATGTGCTGAGGGCAGTTTGGTAGAGAAAGATAAGAATGTTGCTGCATTTCAAATTATAGCTCAAGTGGCCTGTCTGTGCATGTGGTTGGTCTTGTTAAAATTGTGACAGTCTTTTTCTTTTCTGCTTGGATTGTATCAATCCCTTGTCTCAAGGGACAAAGGATGACAATTTTGGTTGTTAACGACATTGGCCTTGCTGCTGCTTTGCCTATGTACAAAATCTGTGACAGACTGGGATGTCGGGTCAAGTTGCTTTTGCTAAGAATTATCTGTATAATTCCAAAGTTTTATTATCTGTATTTTGGGCTTGTTTTTTTCTTTTCTTTTTCTCTCTTCCATACGAGTGTTTCAGCCATGTGTTGTGTTAGACTCAACTATTTTTAATAAAATACAACATAACATGTTGGTTGTTCTTGTATTATTACTTGTAATGATCCCGTATTCACACAATTTCACACAATTACATGTAAGTTAGTCATGCTTTGGTTGGGGACGTTTTCTCCAGCTGTTTCTGTTTTTGAACTCTGTTAAATCAATGGTTGTTCCTCAAGGTATTCCAATTCCATAATGTTTCGGTTTGGTTCTACATTCAAGATATTAGTGATTTAGTGAATAGTGAAAATTGAAGTTTCTTCCCTTTAGACTTTAGTTGGCAAATATCTAATTTTACGAATGATAAAGGTCAAAAGGTTTTTATTTTGAGAGTTTTACGCAATTTATAAAGAGTTGGCTTTTTCTACGTCAATGTAAATAACTTATCTATATTGAGCTTATAACGACAACGTTTTGGAGAAAAAATAAAGGTATTTTTGTAATTATAATTTATTTTAGGGTTATAATAGTTTTTTTCATTATAATTTTTAATTTAAAATGACGTTGTTTTTGTTTTGGGAGAGAATGTATATAACTTATCTCCATTCACTGTAGAAACATTAAAGCCATTTATAAATTAATTAGTGTCATATATTTTAAAATTGCTGAAAACTTATTGATACTGAAGTATTTTAAATAGTGTCATCTTTTTTATGTATATTTTAAAGGGAAAGATAATGTAACAACTAAGTTGTGTTATTATCAAGTTACTATTAATCAATTTCACCGCTAGATCAATTATGTTGATCCAATGATTATATTTATTTCCATCTTTGTATGGTCATGATTTTCCAAATTTATTATTTTCACCTTTGTATTGTTATGATTTTCCATATTTAATGCTTTCCCTTTAAATATGATTTTAATGTTGGTTTGAACATGTTAAATATGAGGATTTTCGCTTTTTTATATCTAAATATCTTTTAAATATAATTTAGTACATAAAAGATGAACTAATCTACTTACCTGTATGCCCCTGAGTTCTGAGTAGAATTATCAAAATGGGTCACCTGTGTCATTAGGCCCTAGCCCGTATGGATTAGGATTAAAAAGCCCACAAAGTTAAATAAATCTCAATAATAAAATCCCGACACAAGCCAAAAGTCCTAATGGGTTAGGATCAGCCCACGGGCAATCAAAAATTATAATTTCATAAAATTTTGTTATCATATTAAATATATTAAAAAATATTTTAACAAATAAATATTTAACACTTTCTTAACATATTTTATATAAATTAATTTTTGAGGTAGATTATACTTACAACCTTGTTTTTTACAACCTCTTACAACCATATCTTAACACCGTTGATTTCCGCAATCAACGGTTATAATTTTCGTAAATTAAACTCATTAATTAATTATTAATTCACAATAAATGATAATCGTTGATTGGCGAAAATCAACGGTGTTAAGATATAATTGTAAGAGGTTGTAAAAACAAAAGGTTGTAAGTATAACCTTCCTCTTAATTTTTAATAGTTTAATTTAAAAAAAATAATATTTGTGTATAAATATACAAGTGAAAATTTAGTTACTACTTTTACTAAATTTATTATTAAAGGATGTCATCAAATAAAGATTTTCTCATCAGTAAGAGTGTAAATGGGCCAGGCTGGCCTACAGGGGCCTACAGCCTAGCCTATGTTAGGCCTGGCCTAATTTGACCTATCTGAAAATTAGATTAGGCTTAGGCTTATAGATTAGCCTTTTTTTTAAAAAAAGCCCTAGGCCAACTAAGTAACCGCCTAGCCTTAAAGCCTATAGGCCAGCCTATTTAATCTTTAAAATAAAATAATATATTTATCAATTATCATAAATATTATTCATCTACCTAAGTCTACTAAGAAAAAAATCAATCTTTGGTGTCATGAACACTATTTAAAAATCTTTGTGTTCTTGTTAAAAATTTTGTTTGAGAATTTTTGTAATTTCGACCCTTGCTGAAAATATTGTTTAATGAATCAGATATCTTATTTCTTTATTTTAGTTTAATTTGTAACTTGGTCGGCCTAAAAGGCCTCATAGGCCATATTAGGCCTTTTTATTTTTTTAACAATAGGTCAGGCCTAGTAAATAAACTAAGCCTTTAATAGGCTAATAGGCCAGATAGGCTCATCATTTTTTTACGTAGGCTTAGGTCATGAAGGCCAAAGTCTAGCCTAGCCTAACCCATTTACACCGCAACTCATCAGGAGTCATAACAGAATACAACAACTCTAGTGGAAAAATAAAAGTAACGATGAAAACATTATCTTAATACCAGTATGCTCTTAGTATGCTATATATTTAAAAGTAAAAACATTGATTTTCTTCGACTACTAGCATTATAAAAAAAAATTAGTTATTATTATCCACAAAATTACTAAGGTGCATTGTATACAATATGTTTCAATACAAATTTAGATATATAACATTCTTAGATGTTAATAGAAAATTTTATTTTTATTGATGCGCTGATGAAATTATCTGTTGAAACATATCACTGCTGAAAATTTTATGTTTGTTGTAAAATTTATGGATGACCTTTCACATGGTTCATAACATGTTACTTTTTATTTTTCATGACATTTGATGTATTTTAAACTATCATACGAATGGTGTGTTTAATTGTAGAATACATCCAAGAGAGTTTGTTGCAAAATATTATGGATAACCTTTTACATGGTTCATAACATGTGACTTTTTGTTTTTTTATGATCTTTGATATATTCTACAATCATCACACTAATGATATGTTGAATTGTATCTATTCCCATAATTATGTTTAAAGTTTTATATAAGGATATATCTTAGATGAAAAAAGTGGTACTTGGTGAATTCATAATATAATAATATTTCTTTACCTTCAAAAGCTCATACTCGTTCTTATTTTATTCTTCCTATGATTTTCTTTCTACACTTCATTTTCCTTTCTTTCATATTTCACTTCCTCTTATATTCTTTATCAAATTCACAACAATTTTTACTTATATTATGTTTATAATTTATTTTTATATTTATAAATATTTAAATTTATATATTTTTTAGTTTTTTATATAATTAAAATTTTTATTAAGAAAAAAATTTGGTCTACGAGCCAACCCTAATTCAGCCTACTAAATTATAGAGCTTTAATCGTTAAGGTTAAAAAATACCCTAATGAGTTATGGTTAATATAGAACTTTGTGAGCTAATTCGTGGGCTTTAGCCCATTTTAACGCATATAATTTTAAGAGATTTCAACTGTACTCTGGATTATAAGCGAACACTTAAATAACATGAAAAATATATTAAATGACATGAAAAATATACCAGAAATTCTGAACAAAAGCTTGGTTAATTAAAAATTACTATACGCCAACAAGAGTTCTAAGTCCTGCACTTAAGCTACGGTGGCCATAAATTGTAACGTTACTAGCATAATTCAACTACGGTGAATAACTTTGCATCCAAGTTCTTTTTTTTGTCCTTGACTCATTTCTAATGCTAAATCTTTTTGGCTAAACTCAAGAAACACGGCTGTGTTTTTTAAAGTTTAATGTTTATGATATTATAGGAAATAAAATTATTTTTTAAAAATACATTAAAATGTGTGAGATTCATGTGAAGTCATATGAAGAGAAGAGAGAAAAAAAGAAAATACAAACCGCACACACTTTTACATGTGTATAGGAAATAAAATTATCAAAATTATCTCCTATAACATGATACACATTAATACCCACTCGAGAGATTAAACCCCGTTTCTAATTCTGCAAAAGGCAAGGCCATGCTATAAAAGATTTTCACGTTAAACAATACCACTTCAATTATGTGATTGCCACCGAGCTCCAGCAACCAAAATAAGCGATTCAGCAAACCAAATACATCAAGGATGTAATGACCATATTAAAAAAACACATCAAATGCCTCAGGAAATGATTGATATCTATTCTGACTGGTGAGAATGTTTTATGTAAATAAAACAGGGAGCCTAAATCTTTTAGTTTAGGATGCGCTAGTATGCCACCCAGATATATGTCCAAGACAGAATTGAAGTGTTCATGAAACTTCTTTATTGAGTAGTGACACTCTTGGCAAGATTACGAGGCTGGTCAACGTTAAATCCCCTCGATACTGTGAGATGATATGCTAGTAACTGCATCAGAAAGGAATTTGTTGAAATATATACCACGTACAAATTATCTTTTGTAGAATAAACAAGGAGAAGCTAGCCTTTTAAGATTTTAGCAGATAAAAAAGGAAATAGAACTGCAAAACTTGCATATCAGAAATCCAGACACTGAAATTTATATTGAAATGAGAAAATGGCTAAGAAGCTCAAGAAATAATAATGAATAGAAAATCAATACGCACATACAGAAAAATAATAAAAACTTCGACACTAATAAAGCAGTAAAAAAGCTGAAAAAGCATGCTAAATATACCTGTAATGGGACTACATTAATTACAGGTTGAAGACAATCCTCAACTTGCGGAACTTCAATTAGCCTACAAGATTCTCCAGGACATACAGAAGCGGCATCCCCTTTTGAACACATAACTATCAGGCGACCTTTACGTGCATGAAGTTGCTGAATAACAGACTGCTGTTTGCTGTCAAAGATAAAAGATGTCAATGTCAAACTACTAATTTCAGATCACAAAGCAACTCAACAGTCTACTCAACAAACCTGAAGCAAGCATCACGTGTAGCTATAACAACAATTGGAAGATTTTCATCCACTAAAGCCAAAGGCCCATGCTTCATTTCACCAGCAAGTATCCCTTCACTATGCATAAGTGCCACTTCCTTTACTTTCAAAGCTCCTTCCAGAGCAGTTGCATAGTTGTATCCTCTCCCAAAAACAAGAAGAGACTGCTCAGCAATCAATAGATTTGCTAGATCCTTCATCTCCTGATCAAGCTTCAGCACCTCTCTGACCTTGTCTACAATCCAACATGTTAATTAGATTACTTGTACAACTGCTCCTAAGTTGCTTTATGTGGCATTTGGTAGCGTTTTGAAGGATTCATCATCAAAAATAGTTTTTAGCTTGATTAAAGGTTGTATGGAATTCCTGGAGATTCTAATTTCTTTCTTTTTTGTTTTTTGGCAATAGAAAGTTTACGAGGGAAAGTTCTCCCATTCCAAGCAAGCTCAAGGCATGCCACAAGCCTCCGCAAGGCTTAAAGTGGTACACTAGTTCTTATCAAACCTTTCGGTTGACGCTGCTTGGTCCTACCAACTGAACCCACCCACATTAAAGAAAAATTATAATTAACAAATTTCCTTGAAACAACAGCTCAGTTACAACAACACCCATCGGTTTTCTAGAGTTCCACCTTTAAATACTCTGTTAACATGTATGTATGCGGTTATTATTTGCCAACTCCACTGACATCATTGTTTCAGCAATCATAGCTCCTGCTGCCGCCATAACTGATATCACTAGTTCTTGTAATGCTACTATTATGACCAATATCATCTCACCTTCATCATCATTAATTTTGTTATAATATTTTGTTTACAAGTTAACATTTCATACGCTGTCAGTGTAAATAAATGTTTGCACTCTCACAACTTTTGCACAATTGTTTCATTAAAATAATTTGTGAAACCTATACGGAATACACAATAAATAGGCTAGATGCGTTCAAGTTTTTAGTTTTATTTAAACCTAACCATGTAGCCATGACATTCATCGTAGCACGAGGATATAATTTTAAAACTTGAGAATCATAAGAATATTATGCTAATACTCTAATATGACATGCAGGATGCCAATAACCAGACACCACAAAATGTACTCAATTCCTGCAAGATGCTCAGCCAACAGAAACTTACTTGGCAGGTCGAATAGACCATCAATAATAGCTTCTCTTCTCGCTTGATTGGAAATTGTATCACCTCCTATTGCAAGAGCCAACATGGCCATAACTACTATTTGGCTCGTGTATGCCTATAATAGTTATAAATGGGAGTAAACCATTGGTTAAACCAATAAAAAACAACATAAAATGAAACGAAGGAAACTATATCCTTTAAGTGCAACATTTACCTTGGTACTTGCCACACCTATCTCAGCACCAGCATTTATATGAACACCACAATGTGTATTCCTTGCTATTGCACTACCAACAGTGTTTGTTATCCCAACACACAATGCACCGTTATCTAAAGCATATTGCAGTGCAAGTAAAGTGTCTGCAGTTTCACCAGATTGACTAACAAAAACGGCTGTATCTTCTCGGTATATTGGTCCCTGCCTATCCAATAAATCACTTGCAATTTCCATAGTAACAGGAACACCTATAATTTATTGTTATAGAATAAAACAATATAAGCACGCGTAAACTTTTAATCTGCAAAACTGACTAAAATATTAAAGTCATACAGCACTGACCAGAAAGTTCTTCCAAAATGGGTCTAGCTGCCAAAGCAGCATTGTAGCTTGTACCACAACCAATGAAAACTATCCTTCTACTTCGCCTAATGGTTTTGAGGTGATCCTTCAGTCCACCTAACATAACAGACTTGGATTTGCTAGATCCCCGACGTATCAGCCTCCCCCTCATTGTGGTTGTTAGAGACTCTGGTTGCTCATGAATTTCCTTCTGCATATAATGCTCATAATGTCCTTTATTTATTTGCTCAACTTCCATCTCAAGAACAGATAATGCACGTTGCACTGAAGCAGCTCTGGAAAAGGGAGTGCCACGTTCTCCCTTGTCATTCTCAAACTTTAAAATAGAAACCCCACCATCCTGAGACAACCATTTCTAAGTATGAAATGCTGTTTTGAAATTGACATGATTACAAACAACAAAGCAACTGGCACACAAATCCATTCAGCATATGCAACATACAGTAACAGTGAACGATACAAGTTACCATCTCACCATGCCAGAAAGGGGAATGCAAAGGATAGATGAAGTGAAGTAGTGAACCACTAAGAAATCATGAAAGCAATCTTTACAAAGAATACATTCTTACAGAAATATTTCCCAGAGTCAGAATACTATACATTTCAATGATAAGAAGTGTGCCAAGTAGAGTAAAAAGACATCATCTTGCAAGTACTTCATTGAAAAGAGAGGGTGCTGTATGTACCTTGAGATGAACTACTTCACCATCCTCAATAACTAGCACTTTCTTTGTATGCTCAACCACAGCATGGGGATCACTGGACAAAAACAATTCTTTGGGCTGGCCATCTTTTGATAAGAATTTGTTATCCTCAAATGCTGAACCATTGTCTTTATTTTCTCTCAATTCCTGAAATCAGAGCAGTAATTACTTTAATCATTATCAATCAGAAAATCTTCACCTTCACTGAATATCTATTAACCATGAAAAGTAAATTACACGAGAAAAAGTGGTATTATGAAACACAAAATAGAAATCTAAGCTAATTCATAGTAAAAGAAAGATGGCTCAAGTATCAAATTATAGGAAGATTTGATGTTTAATAAACCATCTTTCTCTATTTCCTATTCCTGGCTCCCACCTTTTTCATTCATAATCTATGCATCCCACTGCATTCGCAGCTGTTCTGTTCAAAATTCTTTTATTGGAATTCCATGACTTTCACATATGTTACATACAAACAAGCATTATAACTCAAGATTCTTGATAGTGTAACTCTATCAACGACTACCACTCTCCATTAGTGGAAAGTAGGATTTGGAAATTAGATAATCTGAAGTGAAATTAGATAACTACAAAGTGAATTCCAGTTGGTCCTATTTCCAGTTTCATTCAATTTTGAAATGGGGAAAACTTTCCTATTTCTATCCCTCTTCAGGATTCCAAGAAGTGAATCTTTCTTTGTACTGCAATGCCAGATAGAATTAATACAAATAATTTGTTGGAAGTTTAGGAACCACCTAAAATTCTCCAAATACGGGAAACAACCTCTTTGCAAGATCATGGGTTCGAATACGGGAAACAACCTCTTTGCAACTATGCAAAGGTAAGATTACGTACAAGGATTTCCCTCATCTTGCCCTTGCTAGTTGGGGTTTAATGGGGAGTTGTAGTTTTTTTTTTGTGCCACATGTTTCTCTGATTTGGAAACTAACAACTTTTATTTTCTTGCTGTCCTACTATTAGATAATTGAGGAGTAGACTCTTTGGCATATTTGGTGATGAATGGTTGATTTGTACAAAGAATTTAGCATACTTTGTCATGGGATTTTAGTGGTTTTGGATTGAGCAAAGAGGGCGAGGCTCTTTGGTAGTGAGCATTGTACAATTATCAATTGCGCTGCAATTGCACACAATCCTGCTATTGGCCGCAACACAACAAGATCCTGTTGCGGCTGCAATCGCGGCCTTTCACGGTGCAAGTGAAAGGACGTGATTTTTTCAAGTTTACCTGCATTTTAAATTTCCAGCAGCCATTTTTCATGGACTTTATGGTTTTTTAATCGGGTTGTATAATGAAACCCTCAACCCACTCTCTTGCGTCTATGTACCCATTCTGCTTTGTCAATTATTAACAGGTATCCTCACATAATAACAGCCTATTATCCTCACATACTGCTTTATTTAACAGTGTATATTAACAGATTATTACTCATTTCTGTTTACTTTGTCAGCCTATAATTATGAATCAACCTTTCTTTCTTGTTCATAATCATATTTTGTTGAAGAATTGATTTGATTTTTGCTACTGATATTTAGGTCCTAGGGATAAAAGGAATGTTAATTTGTTATGGACTGACAATATTTAGAATCCCAATTTGTTTTGGAATGATAGTGATAATATATTTAAGTATGAATGAATGTCTTATTTTTGAGCATTTATATGTGTGGTATATCAAGATTCCATTCCGCTATACCGCTACCAGCCATAGCGCTATAGCGTTTTCGGAGTCGGCCGCAATTCGCATTTGATAACTATGGTTGGAAAGGAAAGCCAGAATTGCGAACTCTTAAGGATAATTTTTTAATGTTGCCTCTTTTGGGAGAAAAAGTGGTCTTTTTAGACTTGTTATGGACAATCATTGCTTTGCCTCATTCAACCAAGCAGCATAAAGTGAGGCCTAAGCTCAATCTATACATTATTAAACAAAAGTCTGACGGCATATACTAGCTAGAGTCCAAACATTTTGGTGAACAGCATATATTGTGTCCAATTTTCATGAGTAAAGAGAGTAGATACAATAAATGCAACTATATTTCTTAAGAGATATTTAGGTGCTCTGACTAGAAGCATAATCAACGATGTCAAGAGAAAAAGTAACAGTCATTGCCCGCGAAAAGACCCTTGAAAATTAATTTTGAAATAGGTCACTTTTTTAAGAAAAATAATCACTAAATTGCATTCAACTTACTTTAACACCTAGGATCAGCGGACTACCGCGCTTGCAAGCAATCAATTCATTAGGATAATGAAGACTTTTGAAAATAAGGGCATAGGCTCCATCAAGATGCCTCATAACTTCCAGAACAACTTGACTGAAGGTAACATCCTGACCACCTGCAACATGATTGGAAAAGTACTTTAAGCATACATCACCCATAATGGCATTGAAACCTCTTAATTAGAAGCATAGTTATCAAATGCGGATTGCGGCATGTCGCGGCCAACCCCGAAAAATGCTATAGCGTTATAGCGGGTTACGGTTGCGTAAATAGCGGAATAGATATATGACGGAAATAATGACAAAAATAAACATTTTTTAAAGGAAGATACAGCAGAAGTGACAGAGACAGAAGCGGATAGACTAAAAAACCCTTAAATTTTATCTGTTACACATTTAAATTTAGGACAAAATTGACATTTTTCCTTATGACAGCAATATAGCCGCAAATGCGATCACAATGGCTGCTATTGCGTTTCGGTGTAGCGCGGCGCGGTTTCTTGCGGCGAGGCACCGCAACACCCATACGACGCGGCTCGCGGCGCTATTGCGGCGCAATTAACTACTATGATTAGAAGTGGAAAAAAGAAGCTCAGATATAAACCTCTGAAAAAAACTGTACTGAATGTAACTACAAATAAATGGAAAAACCAGCAGACTTAACGCAGATCAATTTAACCTCCAAAACAAGCAGGTTTATCATACTCGGAACCAATCTCCAGTATCATTTTTCAATCAAATTCATTAAAAAAATCAGTTTGGCAGCATTAAAATGGAAATTTTGTTAGTCTCTATCCCCATTACTTCCTCTTCACAATTTATACAGATTTTACAATTTACATCAACAAAATATCATGAACTCAATTGTGTGAAATAATTACGGAGGGGCCTTTTCTACCGGTAGCCAATAACGGTCACGAAACTTCCCAAACCTTAACCCTGTACTATTGAGAAATCCAGTGCTACACTGTTACGATCCTACTCCAAGGTATGAGACTTGGAGTCCCACATTGGTTATATGGGTTATTAATGTGGGGTTTATATGAACTTTGGGATCTCCTACCTCTTAAGCTAGCTTTTGGGATGAGGTTCTCCCAAAGTTCGTATCAATTGGTATCAGAGTCTTCCACTATATCTCCAAGGTGTGAAGCTAGAGCATTGGTAAGGAAACAACATATTTGCAAAAAAAAAATACAAGGGTAAGGCTGCTTAGAGAGATTTCCCTCCACGTGCCCTCGCAAGTCAGGGTTTCATGGGGTTTATTAACTCTATAAATTCCATATGATTCTCTGAATGGAAACAATGCAAATACTTCATCGATTCAGCAATAAAAACTACCTGCTTCCTCTGTGGTTTTGTCGTAAACAAACTTTGCAAGCTTGGGAATGACTTCTGTGTCGGTTTCAGATTCAAAGGTAAAGCCATGTCTGACCAGAGTTTCCTTCAAAACCTGAAGAATACATAACATAAAAAAACAAGGCAGAAACTAAAATTCAGCAACACGGTTGGCAAATGCCTCAAACGCACGCACAATATAACAATACCATAAACAATCAATAAAAAAAAAAAAAAAAATGGTAACAATTAGTGTTAACCTCATAATTAGTGATAACACCATTATGAACAACCAAGAACTCATTTCCAGGACCAGATGTCTGAGGATGACTATTCCTAGGTGCAGGCTCTCCATGAGTGGCCCAACGAGTGTGCGCTATTCCAGCATGAGTAGAAAACGATTCTTCCAAGTTCAATTCTACTTCATCTACTTCTGTTAATTTAAAAAATAAAATAAAATAATAATAATATTAAAATATGTAGAAATGACACATTGATGTAACTAGAATTACAATAAAGGTAAAGAGAGGAATTAAACAAACCTTGGTAAACGGATTTAACGAGAGACTCGATGTTTCCCTCTTGACGGAACACAATAGGAGGAGGATCGGAATTGGAGGAGCATTGAGATTGTGATGATGAAGAAGAAGAAGAATCGATGGCGATCCCAGCTGAATCGTAACCACGATATTCCAATCTTCTAAGGCCATTGAAGAGAACCTGCAAGATGTATCTCCTCTCTCTGTTCACATTGTAATTCAGATATGCAAATATTCCACACATTTTCTCTTTTCTCTCTTCTCTTTCTCCTCTTTTTCTTCTTCTAAGCTAAAATGAATCTTGACGACGAAGCAGACTCAGTAGTTTTCATTATAAATAAATTGAAATTGCGCCTTTTGACTTGTCGTGAGTCAATTGTGTCACGCGAAACGAACGAATCAGAAACTTCCATATCTGCTTCCTTCCTTCGGTTACGTTACCGGTGAAGGGGAAACTGATTCTTCCAATTCAATTTTCAAACATTCGGGGATAAATTTGTCATTTCACTCCGCATCAGTCCCCCTCACGTGGCGTTTCCTTATTGGATCGTTTCAGTCAAACTTCAAAACCCGCCATTCTCCAATTTACACCTTGGCCTCTTTTTTCTTTGATCTTTCTCTCCAATAAATATTCATATTCATATCCAACCATTTTAACTAAGAGTTTTATTAATATCATGTTAAAGGAGATTAGTTATCTCATGTTATAGAGATAAATTTGTGAGTTTCACCATTTGAAAAAAAAAAGATGGCACATCGAAGAGTGTGTAGGAGAGAAATTTATCACATCTAGCATAAGAATAGTTTTTTCCTTCAAGAAATTATTCTCATTCATGATTTTAATGTTCTCGTTCAGTAAAATATTTAATATGGTTCAGGTCTACTGAATTTTTGGTGCTCTCTCTCACATCATTATTTTTTTCTTTTCTTTTTTATCCTTGTTATTTTCTCTCTCTTTCAATTTTACCCTCTATTTACACTAAGGGACCACCTAAAAAATGATGGTACCGGTTCACAATAAATAATCTACTCATTCAGATCTACTTATAATTTTTAATGAGTAAAATCAATGTTTTATAATTAATATGATTGATTTTTCTATTCCACTATCAATTTAAATACTAATTAACTTCATAAATAATAATTAATACCATCGATATTAAATCTATTAAGTCAAAATGTCAAATACTATTAAAAATCAAAAATTAAATTATCACTATTAATAATAATTTAATATTGTTAAATTGGTGATAATTCTAAAATATTAAGTCAATTATCATTATTGATCCCGCGGGAATGGGGTGAAGGATTCCGTGCATTATATTAATAACATGTTAAGATTGCATTATTTAGGATACTTTTTTAAAAAATGCATTAAAATATTTTTTTAATTTTTTTTTAAAAATTGCATTAAAACTATAAGGTACAAGACTTAAAATCCCACATAAAAATATATAATATTTTAATATGAAGTTTATATAGATTTTGAACTTTTAGTACAGAGCTTTTTCAGGATTCATGTCAATTAATATCATAACTAATATATGACACCCCGTCTACCAAAAAAAATTATATGACACCCCAAAACCAATGTTGGTATCATTTTCCCAACAATTGTCAAAAGGCCCATTCTTAAGTTATGTTGTTGTCTGTCACACAACATGAATGACAATCATCATCTGCATTATAATTGATTCTTCCAGTTGCATTAACGTGGTTGGTAGACATAATTGGAGACAACTCTTTTTTTTATTGAGAATCCACATTAATCCAGTGGACCATGAGGGAGGGGCAATTAGCTCCTTTACATTAGATAACACTGATTCAATCCATATTTATCTCATGCAATTTTTTAAGGAAAAAAAAAAATATCAGCCAGCCAACTTTATAAACACCCCATGATCAAGTTGATAACACAAATAACTTTGAGCAACTCTTCCCTAGGTATAGCCGTATAGGGAATAATCAATTACGGTTTATAACAATCACATGATGACATTTTTTCATCTTTCATTCGGCAGCTTACAATTGCATTAAAATACTTACAAAGGTGTCAAGCATAATATTATAACATAGAAAGAGAGAACATTTATATTCTTTAGGTTGATCGAACAGTGTCTATGGCAATGACCAAATCATCAAATTTAGCTCCAGTAACCTCTTTTACAACGTTGCTATCCTTCAGAATTTTAAAAGTGGGAACCACTTTAATTCCAAGCTCTTTTGCCAAGGGCTGTAAACAACCATTAAACAAATACTATGTGAGTCAAAGAATGTAAAGGTTAGCCTTAGGCTTAACCTAAGATGTCTATAATTTAAATAAATGAATAAAAAGAGACTATCTACTATCTGGCACATCTCATCCACACCTTGTTATCTTGGTTGCAATCAAGCTTTAGAAAGACAACATCCAGATACTTCTCAGATAATTCTTGAAACTTTGGAGCCATAACTTTGCAAGGACCGCACCTGCAAAAATTCATAAATTCTTATGTAAGGTTATAAAAATATGCAGTTAGTATTTAGTAGCTGGGACAACAATGTCATAAAGGTTGGATTCTTAAAATAACCATTCCTGCAGAACCACACCAGAGAATTATCAAAATTAATCTCAGAATTGAAATTAACCTGTGGTACTAGCTCTGTTTTTGTTATCACCCAACCAATTTATTATTACTGAAGAAGCTTGTTTTGATTCCTTTTATAAACTGATGAGATGACCAGCTGAATACTATTTAAGTCACATGACATCTTGTAAAGAACCATTTCAACTCTAAAGCTTAAGCTTGTGGGTGAAATTACATTAATAGTTTTATACATTTCTAACACGCCCCCTCATACGAGAGCCCATTGGGTTTGAAGGGTGGATGATACATCAGGCTCAGTCTACCTGTGCTAAGAAATTCCATAATAGAAAGTGGGGGACGGTGAGGATCAAACCCGTGACACCAAGACTCTGATACCATGTCCATGTCAACCTAAAAGCTTAAGCTGGTGGGTGATATTACATTAATGATTTTATATATCTCTAACACATCTACATAAAACTTCATCAATAATCCACTTTTATACAAGGACGAAAATAGTAAAAAAAAAAGCCTACCCTTTTGCAAGCTAAACCAGGTAAATCAAGTTGTCAATAATTATATACAAGTTCCCTGATTTGGGTCCATTTGTTTCATATCCCAAATAATTATATTACTTCATCCCAGGAATACAACTTGTATTAGCCTTCGCTAAGCACATAATTGCAGAAAGGTATGACTCAACTGTACACCAAAGGCCAACTTTGAAGCTTTCAACCAATGTAAGAATGGAAAGTATGAATGCTAAATATTTCTTTTAATATTCGGCCTACATACAAATGTTCAGCACTCTCATCTCAATTACTAATGTCATGGCATTTTATTCCCATTTTGCCGTTAATTAAGTTCCTTGCATTATATAATTAACCAGGGAAGTGCCCCACCCCACCCCATCCCATTCCATTTGGCTACTCTTAAGGGATTTAGAGTAAAAAGTGTGTTGTAATGGTTGATTGAAAAATCAACTACAGAGATTATGATAAAATGCATGCACATATATAATAAACTATAAAGTTGTTTAAATCCACTCCTTGGCTCTCTCATCAACGATTATAACTCTTCACTTTTCCCTCTAAAGGAATCCCTGATAGAAGCCAAATCCTTTTTTCTCAACCTCCATCAAAAAATGAACTTTAGCAAGAGATTTATTTTGAACATTCCTCATTTAGGTACAGACAACACTATGAAACTGTTCAGTGATATATTGTGAGCGAATATAAGCCAGATTCATAATTGATTATCTACTGTGTTTGTCAAATTTCCTGCCTATACATAATTCTGAAAGCTGGAAAAGAAATGAAACCCCAAAAGACAGAGAGAAAGAAAGAAGAACGGCTATGAATTTCAGAAACCAACAACTAAGTCAAACAAAACCAATCCAAACTGACAAATGGTATAATCCATACATCATGTAAATTTTTGTGTGTAATATCAGTTTGTGTTACCAATTCCAAAATATACAAATCAACTAGCACTAAGAGAAACTAAGGCTATGCTTGTTTAAGTAAACAGAAAATGGTAAAGCACAAAAATTATTGCATTCCACATTAGACCTCATATATTTGTTTGTATTTTGTACCAACCAATTGTACATTAATTTTCATTCCTCAGCATAAAACTAGCAAAACACTTAGGCCCGTTTGCTAGGTGGTATTCTTTAGAATTCCCGAAAAACTGATTTTTTTTAAATTTCAAATTTTTAGATATTATCATAAACTCCTAAAAATTATATTTTTGAAAATCGAGATTTTCAAATAAAATTTTTTTTAACGCCCCCTAAGGAATCTGAAAGCTAAGAGATAAAATATAGGTAGCTGTAATAAACAAGTAAAGTATAATTATTTTTCCTAAATTCAAATCCATCATATAATAAATTATAAGAAAAAAAAAGGGTATGATTATAAATATAAATATATATATACCATTGGGTGTACATGTCAAGGACTACTGTCTTATCTCCGGCGGCCTTAACAATGGGCCAGAATGTATCCTTGTTTACCTCAGTGACCTGCCCCACTGTGACTGTGGGCCCCGCAGTTTCTAAGCTGGATCTTACAGTAACACTTGCACTCTTCCTCACACTCGTAGTATTTGTACTGAAGCTGAGACTTACACTACTAGCAATGTTGTTTATGTTGTTGCCATTCTTGGAACTGGAAATAGAAGAAGAACCAAGTGATGATAACCTTCCAGAAGAAGCACCATCCAACGTGATCGTTGAAGGAGAGCCAACCCATTTACACTTAGGTGAGACACACAGATTCACAGCCATTGTTGTTGCTAATTGCCAAGGAATTTTCGAATCTCCAACACAAAGGAGAAGACAACTTGGGAAAACACTGAGATATGGTCGTGGTGGAGATGAACTTATGGAAGTGTAGAGTGAAAAGACACGATTGCCCTTGTAATTTGTGTCTCCTGTTATTGCTATCCGAAAATGAGAGTGGTCTTTGGTAAATTGACTGAAGCAAACATGTTGAAGAGAATGAAAGTGATGTGTAGCCAGTTTTAGAATGTTTTATTACCAAAATGTCCTTTTTTGGAAAAACAAAAATATCTCTTGTTTGTTTCAGTATTATCAGATCGGCCGCATCGGAAATAAAATAATCGATTCGAGTAAGTATTGAACGGATCACATTCAAAAGATCTCCTGATAAATGCTCAAAAGATCCCTCTGAAAAATCTCTCTTGTTCTGTTCGTGGAACATTCCAATAATACGATTTTATACGCATATGAATTTGTATTTGTATGCTTTTTTTCGTTTGATTATAATTATATTTTTTTATACACTCACATCTTGATTCTTTTACTTTACACAAATATAAAGTGATACATTTAGTGTTAAAAAAAAGACAATATTACAAAAATTATTTATTACCAGCATAGTTAATTTTTAGATTGATTCTTTACTTAATTGTCAGTTTAATTAACAAGTGACTTTTTTTCCAGCTTTTTCATCAAAAGTTTAATTAGTCTTGTTCGAGCATTCGTAGACTCATGTAGAGGGCAATTCTCCTAATATCATTTTCTTCGTTTTCAAGATTCGAATTCTATATTTTTAATTAGGAAAAAATATTTGTCATTTTAAATAACAGAAAGTTATATCATTTTAAGAGAGATACAGATACAGAAAATTTGAATTTTAAATTAAAAAAATCACTCATTTTCTCTCTCTCTCGTGATTTCTGTTTTTCTGTGTCTATCTCTCGTAAAATGACATAACTTATGTTATTTTAAATGACAAACCTCAAACCCTTTTAATTAACATAAATAAACTCTTTCTTACTTGAACAAATAGCTATTGGTATCAAGTTTCGAACTATAAAAAATATCAATGCAGGTGAAATAAGTAAAATCAAGGTTTTAAGGCAGTGATGGTAATTACCAAGATGCAGATGAGCGAGGGGGATTCAGTTTCACAAGAAAATGACGAGAGATTAAGGATTAGGTTTTGGATTTTTTTTTTTTTTTTGTGAATTCCCCTTTTCTTGCTATTTTGATGGACCAAGTTACTACCTTAGGGGTTAGGGGCAACTCTTGTCCCAGATTTTTGGGAATGTTACTTTTTGGATGCATATAAATTAACAAAGGAAAATTATTTTTTCCAAATAGAAAATAACTATCTTACGTCACAAAGGCATAAAATAATGTGACTATAATTTTTTTTATTTATTTTTCTTTAACTTGTGAGCTCCATATTTTTTGTTAATATAGGAAAAAAAAAATTTCTCTCATGTCAGATGAAAGAAATATTACCCATTAACAAATTTGGGATTTCGATTCCTTCCAAATTTAGCCTTTTGTTTACTTTTCTTTTTTTGTAACGGTCAACCATTTTCCATTCAATGCAATCCTCGGAGAATCAATCACATTAGTTACATGAGAAATTCGATCAACTCGAAATTATTTACCACCAGTGGCCTTCTCTATGGATGTTGATGAACTGCCACCACAATCCTAGGTGTTGCAACCGTGTATTCCTAAGTGATGATAATAGCCCAAGTTGCTATGAATGGAATATAGACCCTTACTTGTTGTGGATCATGAGTTAGGTATGTTTCGGTGGTGTATGTCGATATACGTGTGTTCAAAGATGCTTTGATATAGATCAAAGCTTTGGGAGAATCACCGAAAGCCCTATCACATGTATGGTTGTGTGAGGGGATGTGTGTTAGGCAATCGTGGTTCTAAAATACAACATAGTAATCACTCATAAAAAAGCTAAGTATCAAGTGCCTCCTCTCTTGTGTAGGAGATGTTTATATATGAGGGGAAATATTCCCCAACGATGATGAGTGTGAGAAAAGATAAGTCAAAACCATTAATCATTGTCTCCCCTATCATAGTGAGGCGTTAGCTCACCTTGTGGGTGTACAATGGTGAGCTATGCAGGGAGAGATGAGTTTCCTAATTCATTTATAATTGGCTCATTGCACCTGGCTCAACCATTGATTCAAAAAGCTTAGTGTCAACTGGAGTTGTGGCCTAAGCTTATAGTCAACTAGAGTTGTGGCCTAATAAGTATGGCCTAATTGTTGAAAGAAGCAGTGATTTGGAATATAACAAATTACGATCAAATCCAATTTTCAGTAAAGTAGCAGATATGATTATGATTTGTTTAGTAAGAAAATAAAAACAAAACATTTGACATTATTTGAGATATAAGATTTGGGATGTGTTTTGAATGATTTAATTGTAATTATTTATTTAGAAAACAAATATAGCAATAGGAATCCATAATGAGATTGTCATCATCTTTCTCTTCATCGGTTCATCATATATAGATACCTCATCATATAATGGATACTTATTGTTTTTCTCTTCTTTGGATTCGTAATAGACAGGGACCTTATGATCTTTTGTCAAGTCTCTGAAGTCAAATACCCTTTCGACTCGACTGTGTGTAACCAGTCGATAAACTCATATGGATGAGTGGTGCCCTCGAATTCCGGGATCTCGATCTTCACCTAATATTAGCAACAAAAAAAAGAATTTATCGCCAGGTTGTCTTCGTCCTTATTGCTCTTGGTTCCATAATGAGTTTTCACTCATTTTCTCTACATGAGATGATCTTTCAGATTCCCTTCCTTCATCTAACTCGTCCAACTGTGTTAGGGCAAGCAGTTATTCGAGCTCCTGAATTCGTCTATCTTGTTCTGTCATTGTAGCGGCCATTGCAGCTACAATTATGGCGTCTCGCACTAAGATGCGTGGTTGTTCACCATCGCCGTTAAGGGTGTTACCATGTCCTTTACAGCCGCCGTCACCTCGACCCCGTCGTCCATGACCTCGACCACCATTGTTTTTGTTCAGCCATTTATGTGACAACCAAATCTTTGATACCAAATAATGTCAAGAGTAACCAATTGACTAAACAGAAAGAAGAACGAACACAAGAAGTGCGAGAAAGTACTATTTCTCTTTTCTTAATTTTATTTAACCAAAAACAACCAAGTAATAATAGGGTTCTCTAAGCCTTAAATAGGCAAACAAAATAAAATGAAAATAAAATCAAAAGGAATCATGCGCAATCAAAGGAGATAACTCACAATCAACGTGCACTCAAACATAATCTAAGAAATAACAAAAAAGGTAAATAACTAACAATTATTGAAAAGTCATAATTATGGAAAGACCCAAAATTGTTGATGCTCGCGAGAGTCTTGCTCATAAGCCCATTTAGAGTTGGCTATACAAATTTGAGCTCAATCCAAGTCAATCAGCTCGGGTGCATCATTCCCTGTGGTGAGGACCATGTGCTCACTTGTGGGATGCTAGAATATAATTGGGTCTCCATTAAGCTTATGAATGACCGTCCGAGCACGTTGGGCCTGTGTTGGCCGGCTATAACAACACTCATATTCAACTCTCTTTATCACCATAAGATTCAAGTCAATTTTAAGGCAAACCCTAGCAATTCTCCCTCTTTTGACCTTTAGTATATTCGTATAAATTTTAATAAACCTTCTCATTAGAGAAAAAATTACCTGAAAGAAACATGTATCAAAATATGTCAGAATTGAGATTAGGAAACCTAATAATCCATACCAAAATCTTTTCAATGGCTACAATTGAGGTTACAGAATCTAATAATTAGAAACAAACTAGTAAATCATAAGGTTATACAAGCATCATGTAACACGAAGAAAATCGATTTGCCTACAGACACAAAAATCGAATTAGGGTGAGATTGTGAGAGAGACATTCTATTTATACAAGCATCGTCCAACTGTGTTATTGGCACAAAAATTGTTTGAAATCGTTTTGTATAGTGAAGGAATTTCGTTCATGAATATATTGTTACGAAACATAAGTTCCATACTATGGAGGTTTCAACTTTCTTTAAATCAATATTATTTTATTAATGTAAAATAAATTTTGGTTTGGGGGTTTTTGTTCCCCTGTTGTTTTTTCAATGTTGTTTTAATACAAAAATTACACTTTTTTGTGCCAAGAAAAATCACAACACTTAGATTGAAAAATTATTTTTTAAACTTCCAAAAGCTCTCAAAATTGCTAAAAAAATCTGATGTTTTTGAGATGGATTAGATTAGAATCTTGTTGGGTTGTTGTTTCTAGGTTGTTTTGTAATAAAAATCACTAAAAAATCTACTGTTTTGGAGCTTTGACAAAGTTCCAATGGCAAAACTCGGTTTCAAGCGGGTCGACTCGTTAAAGGAAGAAAAAAATAGTGCAATAGAGAAATCTAAGTATATCCTAAGGATTAAGGTGAGATTGTGAGAAAGACATTCTATTTATACTTTTCGTTAAAAAGTCTCACGAAATTCACGTCAATAAAAATTCGACTAAAATAATCAATTTTTTAAAACCACAAGATTAATTTTCCTTTGTTTAAAATCCTGATTAAATACCATCGGATTTGGACTGACTCTAAAATAATCATTTAAAATCTTAATTAAATATCACGTGACTTTTTTTCAATTATTTAAAATCCTAATTGAATAGGAATATATTTTTTTTGTTAAAAAATAATTCATTAAAATCTCAATTCAATACACCCTTTTAATTTCTTAATTTTGTCAAACATGCTTTACTTAATTTTATTTTATTTTTTGTTTTTCTGTACTTAATGTTTTTTTACCTGCAACGATTAAACCGAGACGAAATCACATAGAATACAAAGATAAAAAAGATATAGTATTCAACTGTACATTGATATTTTGTATTTTTAATTTAATTAATTTATAATATTAAAGGGAGAAAAGAACTGAGGAAGGAAGTTTGTAAGGGACTAAAAACACGGTTTTGTTCTATACAAAAAAAAAAAAAAAAAAACACGGCTTTGAACTTAACAACTCTTTAAAGGACGGCTTTTTTGTACTAAAAAAGAAAATAAGGACGGCTTTGACCTTGATATTTCTTATATAGGATCCAATTTGAAGTTGAGTCACTAAGAGCCAATAAGATTAGGTGGGTTAATAAAATTTCTAACTTGTCATTAGAGGATGGCGCTATTCCAAATTAACTCTCTTCATTTAATTATCTAATTCTAAAAAATTATCTTTATCATATAATCGAAATACTTTAATTTTTTATATTATACATTGATTCATCGATTACTCAACTGATTTAATTTTAAATTTTAAATATTATTTGAAATACTTTTATTAGTTATATACAATTTACAAAAAGTGAGCTGGAACATCAATTTTGATGATAAAAAAAAAAGAATTGTTTTTATTATGTTACATAACCTAAAATCATCTTCTTACACACACAAATTTTATATGGGACCCACTTTAAATTCTTTTTCTCTTTTTCCTATTCTCTCTCCTCTCTCCTCCTTTTGTGAGAGTAGGAAATTTGCTTTTAGGTTATCTTACATAACAAAAGCAATTCCCTAAAAAAAAATTAGATCAAACACAAGAATTATCTGCTAAAGATTATTTCAGCTTAATCACAAATTTTAAATATGCATTTGCGTAAAATTTTGATAAGGACAACTTTAGCACCTTTAAATCAAGGGTTTGTTTTTTCTGCTGCCGCCGAACAAAGCAAATGGGATCCACTGGTTAAAAAACAAATTATTTAAAGCAAATGGTATCCACGGGTTAAAAGACAAATTATTTTATCATGATCCAATGTCATATTCTTGTGTCATTACATGCCACAATTTTTTTTTCCAGTAACACAAGAAGTATTAAACCCTTTAAACAATCATAATCAATTAGTACCAGGGGATATATCCACTTATCACCAAATTTTAACCATTTATTTTTGTCAATTTGACGGTTATAATTTATTGGACGATACTTATTAATTAATTATTAATTTTTAATAAATTATAATCGTCATATTGATAGAAATTAACAATTAAAATTTGATAGTAAATTTAATTGGTGATAAATATATCTTGTCCCTTATTATTATTATTTTTGCCCCTTATTATTATTATTTATATATATACAAATAATAATAATAATAAGGGGCATGATATTTTTATCACCAATTAAATTTACCACCAAATAATAATAATATTTAATTATTAAGATACGCATCTTTAAATCAATCCTAGTCAATTAATCATTAAGATACGCATGTGAACAAAACGAGTTAAAATGTCATATGAATATTTTCCTTTTGTTTCCAAAAAGGGGTTGCATAGTTGGCTAGATAGAGTTAATGGCATGTGTTTGTCTGGCCCTTTTGGAAGGGGTGGAATAAGAAAAGAAAAGAAAAGAAAAGAAAGTTCATAGGCAAATTGGATACCGCGATATCCATTGCATAAAACAAGGAAAAGAAAAGCAAAAACCTCATATATTTGAAAACAAAAAAGAAAACAAACTCAACGAAGCAAAGGAAAGGACCAAAACAACAACGTTGTTTATTGTTCTGTAATTTTTATCTTATAAAAAAACATTGTATACGAGACGTGTCGTTAGCCGTTGAAATCGCGTTGTCTCTCTCTCTCCTTTAACTTTCTCTCTCATACGTCCCGTGTTTAACAAAGTTGCCTCTCGTTATTTTGTGTTTGTTTTGTTTGTTTTCCCCTTCTCGTTTCTCCGACCCTCATTTCTTCTATTTGGGTCGGCAATGGAATAGAAAACATTAAGAGAAACTTGTTCGATCTATTTGTTTCTCTTCTTTTTCTTTTTTTCCTTTTTTTTTGTGTTGCTTTCTCTCGAAGCTACTACTACCCTTTTGAAATGGATCTCAGAGGATTGCTTTTGGTCCTTGTTGCGGGGTTGTTTTGTTGCGTTGCCAATGCCAATTTGGTTTTCCCTGTTGAACGAAAATTCAAAGGTCCTCATTCGAGTTTAGGTGCTATCAAAGCTCATGATGCTCGTCGCCGAGGTAGATTTCTTTCTGCAATCGATGTTCCTCTTGGTGGCAATGGCCTTCCTTCTTCAACTGGGTTTGTTTTTCCCCTTTCTTTCTTCTGTTTTCTCAAATGCAATTCTTATTATTATGTGTTATGTATCATGGCATGTGTTTGATTATTTATTTTTGGGGTACGTTATATTTGAAGCTAATCTGGTAATTTTCATTTGGATGCTGAATGTTGTTTGTTTGGTTGGTTAATTTAGGCTGTATTTTACCAAACTTGGGCTTGGCTCTCCCCCAAAGGAATACTATGTGCAAGTTGATACAGGAAGTGACATTCTATGGGTGAATTGTCTTGGCTGCACATCATGTCCGAAGAAAAGTGGTCTTGGTGTACGTATCTAGATTTTACTGCATTTAACTTTCATGCCTTTTGGTTGAAATATAGGTATATTGAGTTTTGCTATATATAGTACCCTGTTTGTACCCTCACCCTTCTTAGGATATAGGTACCCTTTATGAATATTTATTATTGTTGTTGATTCTCACAGTAAATGTTTGACGTCCATAAATTATAACCAGCAACCAACAAATACGTGATTATTCAAGGTACTGGTACCAAAAAAAAAAAAAAAAAAAAGAGTATTGGAGTAGTCCCTAGGTATATTACATTTAAGGTATACTTTGACATACTAAAAGTATATTGCTTGACCACTTATCAATGTTGTTTTTGCTATTTTATTATTGTGTTACAGATGGACCTGACCCTCTATGATCCAAACGACTCCAAAACTTCAAATGTGGTTTCTTGTGAAGATGATTTTTGCACTTCCACATATGATGGTCCTGTTTCTGGTTGCAAACAAGACATGTCCTGCCCATATGGCATAACTTATGGAGATGGAAGTACAACGTCTGGTTCCTTTGTGAAGGATTATCTTACATTTAACCAAGTTAATGGTAATCTCCGTACAGTACCAAAAAATAGCAGCGTGATTTTTGGGTGAGTATAATTTCTAATACTTCACATTACACACACACACACACACTTGAGTAGGGGAAGTAGATAGATGATTTGATGAATGAATGAACCTTTGACATCATCATCACACCCCAACCTTAAAGACTGGGGCCAGTGACAATTGAGCTACAAGCTCGATGGCACATTATAGTCAAATGTTGCAGGTCTCAATTGGATCTTCTGTCAATGTTGCTGAATTTGATAAGAAGTTCTCATTTTTGCTTCTCATGAGAAAATTCTTCTTAATTTAAACTGTATTTTCATCCGCATTTGAGCTAACTGTTTTATTTTATGTGGACACTTCCCGTTATAATCATTTTTCTGTTTCTACTAGATTTTTGTTGGGGTATAAGGCCACTCGTTACCCTTCTCTGGACCATTGGCAGCATGTGCTTTATAGCACTAACCTGCCCATTTTATTTTTTCTGTTCTTATTCTTCGTAGCCTTAGTTTTTATGTTTATTGCTTTATTATAACTTTCAAATTGGGAGGTTCAATGTTTATATGTTTATGCATACAACTATTTTGCTTCTTAGGTTGGTAAAGAAACAAAGAAAAGGTTCAACATTATATATATATATATATATATATATATATATTTTTATGTTTTCTTGACTACTCTCTTGCTGTTAGGTGTGGTAATAAACAATCTGGGACTTTGAGTTCATCTTCTGATGAAGCCCTTGATGGAATAATGGGTTTTGGACAAGCAAATTCTTCCGTGCTTTCGCAGCTTGCTGCATCTGGAAAGGTGAAAAAAATATTTTCACACTGCCTTGACAGTGTTAATGGAGGAGGAATATTTTCGGTAGGGGAAGTGGTGGATCCAAAATTTAATACAACTTCATTGGTACCAAGAATGTATGTGCAGAATCTTAGCTTTTTGTTCCCATGCCATGTTATTTGTTATAAGTGTATTTGATTTGTTTCATTGTTGGATAATAGTAATTTGATGGAACAGGATGGTATCTATTTGATGATAACGAGAACCAAATATGCTAGGTTTTCATTTATGTTATTTTCTTGAAGACTGGTATTGACTTAGGAATTCTTTATTTTCATATAAAATTTAGCAAAGACCTTAGGTTTATAATCTAAAATTTATCAGAAAATGAAAAGATCCTCATTTCATGTTCACAAGATTTTAGTTGGCTGGACAGGATTGTTCTGCAATTGAGATGGAGAGCAGTACCTGGTATAAGTTGAAGGCAGGGAGCTTGCTTGAGAACTGAATCTGCATGCTTTTTCTTTTCCATTTGGAAAAATTATAAGCTCAAGTATTTAATGAAATGATTTTATCTTCTTACTAGTTAAATGATTCAGAAAATGGAGTAATCAAGCCTAAATACTGTAAATGTTAGATATTTGAGTGGAATAAAACATTCACACCAATCATCTGCAATGGATTTTCATTTGTATATTGTCATCTAATATATTGCTGCATATCAATGTCACTATTGTAGCTGTGTCAAGCAATCAACCTTTTCAGGGTTCTTCTTTGTCTTTTCAAACCCCATTAAGATCTTGTTGGAGTTATTTAAAAGTTAAAATTGTAAAAAGATTTTTTTGTGGCTACTATAAATGGAATTTGTATATATGAAATTTCAGCTCTCTCTGTCTCTAGTATTTACTATTTATATGTATGATAAGTCCTTTTGTTTTCTTGGTCCACTTGAAGGGCCAATGAGTCCCATAGGCAACTGAATAAGGGTGTCCTTTTGCATCTTTTATTCTTTCTGCAATCTCTGATATAATCTATAAAAAATTTCAATGCAAGCTCTCTGGCACAGTCTCTTGCAAATGTTCTTTCAAATTCTTATAATGTGATTTATATCCAGTTTAGGTTTTGGGATTGGAATTATGTCATAACTGTAGTCTATTGACTGTTTTAGGGCACACTATAATGTGGTTTTGAAGGACATTGAGATTGATGGGGACTTTCTACAGCTTCCCTCAGATATATTTGATTCTGGAAATGGGAGGGGAACAATAATAGATAGTGGTACAACCTTGGCTTATATTCCAGCTACAGTTTATGATCAACTAGTGCCTAAGGTAAGTCTAATTTAAGGGTTAAGTGAGTCAATTTTTCCCACTTGAATACTCATGATTATTCTTTCTAATAGGTTTTGTCTCGCCAGTCTGGAATGAAATTATATCTTGTTGAGGAACAATTTACTTGTTTTCGTTATACCGAAAAGTACGATTCTTATCTTCTTGACTTTATTTTACTTCATATATAGAGGGAATTTTGCATTTCTCTTTTCTTTTGAAATAAGTATCATTTGCCAATATTAAGGTGTGATGTTCTTTTTGTTTGATTTGTCATTGTTGTGTAATTGACTAAGTACACCATATATTTGTCAGGTTGTCATTTAAACATATCTTCAAAAATATCGAGCTATCACTGTTTTGATAGTACTTGTGATCCGATATTCTGGAATCTGCAAGGGGGTAAAAGATTGTAACAAAACAAAAGCAGATGTGACAGTAGTAACTAGGATTTACAAAATATAATAGAGGTTGTGTTTTTGTATTATTTTTTGAACCTGAGCAGGGACGGAGCTATGACCTAAATCAATTTGTTGACTTTAAAATTGCTGATTAGGTTCTTAATGAAGTGAATTAATCTGGTATTATATGGATTTTATTAATAGACAAGGATGCATTGCATGCATGTATTAAAAATAATATTCTGAGATTGCCTTTCTCAGTCCTTTTTATTTTCTGTTTGGGTTTTTGTAGTACTTTGCTCTTTTGTTTAGGATGATTATCAACAAATAATCTCATATATGATTCTTTAACTAGACTAGAAGTTTATCAAAATTTTCCTGTCACATATACAGAGGATTTTATACTAGAACAGAATTAATTCTTCGAGATAGTCTTCTTATGAAATACAGAAATAATAACGGGCATGAATTGTTCTAATGATTCTCTGGTATATAAAATATATTCTTTTGGTGAATTAAGTTTCATCAGTTCAAGAAGAAGGCAATGAGTTCACTTTTATTGTCTGGCATATGCAGCTCTTAACTTTTTAACCATTGTAATTTTGCAGTCTTGATGATGGATTTCCTGTTGTCACGTTTCACTTTGAGGGGCTTTCTCTGGTAGTTTATCCTCACGACTACCTGTTCCTGCTTAAAGTGAGTGGGAACTTGATTATTCATTTTATATGTACCCAGTTTCTGATTTGAGAAGTTTTCTGGCTGCTAGATACTCAAACAGTCAAACGACAAATATGTTTATTTTTCATATGAAAACTATACTCTTAAGTTTAACCTGTTACCTGAATTGTTTTCTCCCTCTCGGAAATTTACCAGTGTGTTTTATACATTGGCTTATCATACATGCTTATTAAATGGCGTAGAGTCTAATTATTTATCTTCCGTTCACTGTTGACTACAATGAGGATTTAAGTTGCAATCTGGAGAGTTTTACGATGCGTTTTGTTTTCGAATATATATGCAACTTTTTATTTTGAAAACCTGGATTTGATAAATTTGTTTTAGGTGTTCAATAATGCTATATTATTTTGTCTTCATTTTCCCCAGGAGGATATGTATTGTATTGGCTGGCAGAAAAGTGCAGACCAAACTAAAAGTGGAAAGGACCTGATTCTTCTTGGAGGTGAGGTTTTAGAATTAAAGTACATTCATAATTTAATATATTGACTTCTTGGTATAACTTTGTAGAAGGCATGATTTGTTCATTTAGTCCCCTTTAACTGTTTCTGATATATGTAGGCTATTTATGTTAAATTAAGAACTTTCATAAACTGTAAGCTCTTGAGTCTGATTCTGATATATGTTTTAGAAATTTTTTGCTGAATGAAGAACTTCCATATACTTATGTTTGTACCTTTTACTTTTACTGCACCTGTGTGGTAAAATATGCTGATTAATATATGCCTGACCTAACCGATGCTAGTTTTGATCATTTTGGAATGAGTGCTACTTATGTTGGTTGACTAAATAATTTACTAACTTTGAATTATTTCCAATTGCAGATTTGGTGCTGTCGAACAAATTAGTCGTATATGATCTTGAAAATATGCTCATTGGATGGACAAATTACAATTGTGAGTACCCTACTTGTTTATATGCTGAATGTTCAATCCAAGTTTGTCCAAATCATATCACCTGGGATTGTTTCTTTTATTGCTCTTTAATGAGAATCATATTTCATCCCAGCTTTTGAATATTCCATCCCTCTATGCTTCATTTTCATGTCTCTTTTAAATGTTTTTGAGATTTATGAATTAGAAAAAGAAAAGGTTCATAAATTTAAGAGAGCTTGGCCTAAACAGGCTTCATTTGTTGTAGCTACCTTTATTTATGACTCTTCTATGGCTTTTAGGGTTAAATTTCTTGACATTGATGTGTACTAGAATGATGTTCTTAGCATTGTCTTGTTGATTCTTTAGGCTCTTCCAGCATTAAAGTGAAGGATGACACAACTGGATCTGTATATACAGTGGCTGCACACAACCTTTCTTCAGCTTCCACCGTGTTAATTGGAAGAATATTGACGTTCTTTTTGTTGCTTATTGGCATGCTAAACATTTAATTTTGACTAGTTTATATATATGTATATGAGAAATGGCATTTATTTCATTTTGTTGTAATTTAATTCCTTGAATGGTATGCTTAATGCGTATGATTCAGCCATTTTTCGTATAGATGGAAATAGAATTGAGAAAGGGGAGAATTTTTAAGATCTTTTCTATCGCTTCTTCTTTCTTTCATTTTTTCATTTTTTTAATGACGAATGTATATGACTACTTTTCTAATCGATTCAATGTCATGATGAATATTGCTATCCATACAAAATTTGTTAAAAATATATATTTTCCTGTAAAAAAGGCATATCCATTAAGTATGCTAGTATAAAAGAGTCACTGAGATCACATCCTGAATTCAAAACTATGCTTAAATAGTTATTTTGCAAATACGCCAGACAAGTTTCAGTAGCATCTATCAATGAGGATTGTCATATCAATAACCATTGGTTCAAGTGGCAATGAGTTTGTTCACATTAAGTATAAACAGGTGGATATATCTAAAATAAATAAATAAGATTTGTCATTAAAATTTTCAAATTTCTTTAATAATATGTTCAAAAGTCGATTCAAAGTCAATTGTGATGAACAGAAACTCAATCAAACCAAGCAGCTACATTTCCCTGCCTATGGAATTATAGTTGAAGCTTATCTTTGTTGAACAAAAGATCAAACACATCCTAAATAATTGTGTTTGTTTTATATCATTATAATCAAATGGTCCTTTGTGTCTGTTGTATCAAAAAAACCAGCACTATGGCCTGCCAAAAATGTTAAGGGAAACGTCTGAATTTACATTCACGCAATGAGAACATATCTGCTTGTAACTTTGACAAAAAACAACTATTGAGTATAAGCTGATTATCACACTTTATAATGACAAATATTCGTGAATGAAGAGATGTAAGTTCAGATCGTGACAAGACAGGAAAGGCACAGGCTTTACAAAGTAATCCTCAGAAATTGTACCACAAAATAAAGAACTGCTAGGAGTAGTGCAATCTGATATGCATCTCGTTGAAAGCTGTCGTCCATCTGGAAGAACTGAATAAAAGCACAAACCAACAATCAACTCGTGAAAGAAAATGGCCTATGTTCTAATAAGACAGTGAAGTGTAATTTTCATGAGAATGGCAATCTTTCTTGCAAGGCATTTTACCATCATGTTCTGGTGACAAAGGAAGCAATGAAATAAACTGCAAGACTTGAACACCTTGCTTGCTTGATTCATTAAATAAATTAATAAAGCAAAATGCATCCAATATGAAAAAGGATAGGATACTAAAGCCAGGCATTTAGGATTCTTCTTAAAAAGAAGAACTCACCTTTGTTGGATCACCAGAAGGGTCTGGATAAATCTCCAAGTTCTCTTTTTTGGTTGGAAATTTACTACTCAAATTCTTAGCACTATCAGCCAAGTCTTTTACAGATTCAGTAGTAGCAAACAGAACACGCGATGTCCAGAAAAATGCCTGAGCACTAGCAGATGAAGCTGATATGTCCCATAATTCTTCATGCAGAATGACTTGACCACTAATTTGGTTAAGAGTAAATTTGGAAGTAATTTGAAGTATGAGATCTCCTCCTACCCCTGCAATAAAAGATTTAGGCTTCCCTCTAATCGTCCACTCGATACTTAAAACACTGGTTGACAGCATGACCATTTCCTGCACAGTCTGTCACCAAACATATCTTAAAATAATCCTACCTTCCATTTTTATCTGTATGCTTTAGAAAATATTGTTTTGTTTTACCTAATCAGAAAAACATAAAAAAAATTCAACCTTATTCTTTAAAATTAAATAGAATGATAATAGTCAATCAATTTTTGTTGAAAACTATTGAATAACTTAAAGGGAAGACTAGAAAAGGAAGGGGTGGAATAATTGAGAAAGAAATGAGTTTTAAAATTGAAGACACAAATTGAATAACACACTAGTAAATGGGGAAGGATCAAATTACATGGAACAGGTCTTACACTCATTACTAGCTATTGATTCCACTTGCATCTAGTGACTCTAATTTATTAGTCACGTAAACCGTTAGATGCAAGTGAGATCAACAGCTAATAATTTGTATAAGACTTGTTAGACTTACACCAGGATAAGATGATCCTTTCCTAGTAAATATATAGCTTATGTATTTCTAAACCACCAAATTAAAAAGCAAAAACCTGTGTACTTTGAGTTTTAACACTTGTTACCTACTCAAGCGTTGATCAAACAATAGATGCCATAAGATGAGAAGGAATTACAAAATCCCTGTTTAATGGATTAATTGCTGCTTTAAGAGCAGGACTTCAGAAATTAAACTCACCACAGATGGATTGTCTAGTGCACTAGTTGCCCATAGTGGTCTTTTGTACTTGTTACGACCAGTAAAACTCCTAACAGGATCCTGTACACAGAAACAGTATCACAAACATAACATAAAAGTCCAACGAGTAAAACAAACTGCTTTGCTTTTATCTATAAACTGATAGAAAAAGATTGTATAGGACAAACGCAATTACCTTGTATTTGACAGAAACGGCAAAGGTTCCAAGTGCTCGATTTCCCTCCCGTAGCTCGAGTATGTCACGCACAAGTTGTCTAGCTGTGGATTCTACCAATGGACTACTCATGCACTCAAAGTCATTGCAAAGCTCACCAAAGTCCATACCATCAATCAGCTTATCAGCATCTGAATATGATGTTTTGGTTGTGGTATCAGAAGACACTTCAGTCCTATCACCATCATTGGCAACTGCAAAACACATTTATCAACTTCATAACTTACTAAAAGGAATATATATAAACAACAACTATTGGTTCAAGTGTCAAGGAGCGTTCAAATGGCAAGGAGTTTGTTTTCCTTAACAGTCCTCAATATGCGTATGCTCGAATTGGATTAATCCGACTTGGATACCAAAAAAAATAAAGAATATATATATATGAGATAGGATCCTTTGATACTGGTGTCAAACTTTAAAATTTGACATCAAATCTTAATCATTGATTTATGTCAATAACGATTATCATTTATTGAAAATTAACTTTTATATATATATATATATATATATATATATATATATATATAGGGGTTATCAAACCCACTGAAATTTGAAATACGTGACTCACACTAAATATAAACAAGTGAGTGTAGTTATCAATTAAAAGCAGTTAAGTAACTTAAGTGATTACTTTGTTTCTAATTTTAACAAGTGTAGCACTGAGTAATCTGTAGAGAAGAAGTGGAAATTTATACGTTATCAAGTGAGAGCATAAGAGATGAAAAAAAAAAAATCTTAACACAACTAAACTACGAACTATACATGTGCAGTCAAAATTAGTTTTACTTAGAACTTATCTTAACCATTCAAGTGAAATTAAATGATCAATGTTCTCATGTTCTTACACTCTCTAATGTTCTCTGTCTTTATGTATGTATGAAAGAACTAATATATTCAATTATACATAAACAGTAAAAATTGAAATTATGTAAAAGTAAAACCAATATCTATCACCCTATATAAATATTCTTGTAACCTCATAACATAACTTAATATACAACTAATTCCAAAAGAAAATCATAATAAGTAAACTAGAAAGAAAGGAAAACATGACATGACATGTCACTAACTAGCTAGAATTGTTCATGTTGAATTGCTATGAGTAGGAGAGAGAAGAAAAACAGTGAAACCTCGCAATAAAAAAGAGTGGTGTTGGTGATCATGGAAGGAAAAGGGCATGCATAAGTTGGAGGAATGCATCTTGGAGGAGATGCATTTATTCCGGCGGAGCCCGGAGGCGGAAAGAGAAGCAACGGCGAGAGAACAAGAAAGAGCGGCAGTTAAAGTCATGTCTCCCCATTCCGTGAGGGAAGGTGTGTTGTTTGAGATTACAAATGAGACATGCAGAGAATAAGAGCCTCTTCTTTTTTTATTTTTCTTAATTTTCTTCCATCTAAAAGCTTAACTTATAGATAAGGTGGGGCCTCTCACTTATCAATATATTATATATATATATATATATATAGGGATAGGATCTGTCAAAGTTGTTGATCTTTTTTGATCTATGGCTCTTAAATGAGGTGTCAAACTTTAAATTTGATACTGGTGTCAAAGGATTCTGCCTCATATATATATATATATATATAGGGACAGGATATTCTTACACCGGTGTAAGAGTTAGAAGTTTTACACTCAATCTTGATTATTGATACACTTGTATCAAATGACTCACATTACTAAAAAATTTGAGCCCTTAGATATAAATGGAATTAACAGAGAAGATTAAAAGTGTAACTTACACTGGTGTAAAATGATCCTGGCCCATATATATATTTGCGTTAAAATGTTAACTTTTCTGTCATAATAACTTTTCTGTCTCGCCTGGGCCCGCTGCATATTTTCTTTAATCCTCTCTACCTGCTCAGATGTTTCCTGGATCATATCGGGCCCCAAAATACTATGCTCGCCAACTTCAACCTAACACAGCGGGGATCTACATTTCCTCCCGTACAATGCTTCATACGGTGCCATCCGGATACTGGAATGATAACTGTTGTTATATGCGAACTCCACCAACGGAAGATATTTGTCCCAGCTGCCTCCTTGATCTAAGATACATGCCCGCAACATAACCTCTAAAACCTGTATAGTGCGTTCTGTCTGGCCATCTGTTTGCGGATGATACGCAGTACTCAACCTCAATTGGGTCCCGAGAGCTCGCTGGAATGACTCCCAGAACTTAGAGGTGAACTTGGGATCACGATCACTAACGATACTGGTAGGAACTCCATGCAGCTTCACGATCTCCCGAAGATAAATCCTGGCAAGCTTCTCTGTATTATACGTCGTCCGAACACACAAGAAATGAGCTGATTTCGTCAACCGATATATATATATATATATATATATATATATATATATATATTTGCGTTAAAATGTTAACTTTTGTATACTAATTATATTTTCTTAATACAAAGAGGAATGCTAGTGCTATTTACGAAAGGAGACATCATTCCTACAAAAAAAAAGAAAAGAAAGAAACATACAATTGAGAGGAGAACATGAAAAAGAAAAAAAAATAAACAAAAAATAATAATGATTGGAATTTAATGAAATTTATTTTAGATACCAAAACTATTACATAAAAATATAATAATTATTATAATGTAACCAAAACTATATAGGGTCAATGTTATTTTATATCCATATAAGTTATACTCTTAATTTTGGTTATTAATATTATTTATATCAAATTGCTCTAATTTATTAGATATGTTACGCAAATGCCCCTTGCCTTTGCTTTCCTTCACGAACATCTGGTCCCAGTCTCTGGCAAAACAACAAACACCTTCTCGTCAACAACATATTCACCCACCATTACATTTTCACATTGTAAATAGATAAAAATTCCAGTAGCACTATTTCATCATGCCTATGATAGACAAAAAAAACACCTCAACTAACATAAGAGCTTCGAACACAACTTGGTCCAAAGAAGCGACTCTACAACCCAAAACAAATACACAAGCTTTTAGCAAAGATTGCAACTTTTCAAAGTGGGCAATCAAAAAAATGAAATGGGTCTATTAAGAAATAGAAATTCTGATACAAGACCTAAGGATGAGTTTGATTTGGGGAACACTGAAGGAAGCCAAATCCATTCCCCAATGCACACGACGCCTTACTTCCCACTTCATAGGTTGATATTGTGTTTGTGGGTTCTAGCGGAGAAGGCAGAAGATGCTGGTAGTAAAGTGAAATGCTAGCACAAGTACGGTGGTGAAACTATGGCCATAGTCTTAGAGGCCGTAATAATTGTTGGGTCATGTGTGATTCTGCAAATATGATATGAAAATAGAAATGATGATGCTATTTGACTATTCCTCTTCATGGCACAGGTGTCCAACGATACTTTCACGGGTCTAAGGGGTATTTTCGATTTTTTGATATTTTTCTCCATCAATATTTTACTTTCAACCAAATATAGTCTAGGTAAATTTCTGTTAATTTTTCTAGTAATATTTCGGTCTACTAAACAACTTTTTTTTAATTTTCTCATTAATTTAATTTTTCAATCATTTCTTCACTAATTATATTTATCTGATCAAAAAATTTATCGCATATACCAAACGCCCATTATAGCTTATTCTCTTATGGCGTGTTTGGTTGGGGGAAAATGTTGAGATAGATGAGTAATTGAGAAGTGGGAATATCCCTACATCATGTTTGGTTGAGCCAACTTCCATATTTACCTACCTAAATCACTATCCTACCTATCCAAGATGCATATCTATTTCATGGAGATACCCGGCATACTGTTTCCCTTTGATCATGTGGTATTCACCTTATATCCTCGTCAGTAGACACACAGAACAAAATGATTTGGTTAATCATTGCTCTCATAGTAAAAATTATGCTGCTTAAGTGTCATATTTACATATATCTATTTGCCGTAAATATGTTACTTTGTTCCATTTTAAAATTAGGGTTATTTTCGTAATACCAACTTGCTTTTTTCATCTATATTTTACCTTCAACCAAACATATATTTCATGAAAGTTACCTAATTTTTCCAGTAAAGTTTTTCTCACCAAACAACTCTTTTTTACATTTCCTACCTATCTCACTTTATCTCATTTTCTAACCATTTCTCTATCAATTATATTTCCCTATCAATTATATTTCCCTAATATTCAAAAAATTTCTCCTCAACCAAACAATCTGAAAACCTTTCTCGCCTATATTTACGGAGCACGTTTTACACAACATTTGCAGAGTTTTTTACACTGCAGAAATACCATCTTCAGCCTCCGCCAGAGACTAACTATCCTTTGAATACATCTTTCGTATAGATCACTGTTACATTAACATATTATGCCATTTGAGAAAAACACATACATTTATTTTGAAGTTTAATATTTTTGTTTTTGTTGCAAAAAAAAAAATTCTATCGTACTCAAACAGAAGTGAGTAAATCTCACAAATTTTTTTCTCTTCTCTTCATAATAAAAACTACTTATTTTTATGTGAGCATAATATATAAAATATTTCTGCAGTACCAATATTTTTTACCTTATTTTATCTATTTTTAGTATGTTCACATATGACAAAGTATTTTTACTAGGTTTAAACTCTGCCATGTAATTATTAATGTTTTTAAATCAATTTTATCTATTTTCTTAATCAATTTTTTTTACCAACATAATTACTAAAGCCACGAAGATGATAAACCATAGCACAATCCCCAAAAACCTTTTTTATGGAAAGGAAAACAACATATTATAAATAAAGTCAAACCAAATAATAATAAAAAGTAGAATTTAGGACTGAGCTTCACACGTGACCATAGTAAAGATTTACTTGAATTAACTTAAATTCAGGGCGCGTAATCCAAAAAAAAATAAATAAAAAAACTTAAATTCAGGGCGCAGCTGGATTATATAGCTAGAGTGGGGTTCACAAACCACCAAATTCCAAAACAAGAGTGTTACTGGAAAAATAAAAATCCAAAGCAGCCAGAAACGGATCTATTGTCCACTTTTTTGTATAGATTCAGGGATTGGAATTTGACTTTTCTTCTTGTTTTTTGGGTCTACATCTTCAAATGAGATTAGTAGGTATGAATTGGACACAGATAAAGAGACAAAAGAAATATTGAATAAATTAGTGTATCAAAACAGTATAGCAGAGATTATATTATATATAAAATTAATGCGTATGTATAACTTGAAATATATGATGTGAGATAGGGGTGTTTATCAGCCGATTCAAACTGACTCAAACCGCGGTGACCGAACTGAAAAATCGATAACCGAAAAATCGAAAACCGAAAAAACTATAATAATGTTTTACTAATGTTTTTGTATTTAAAATAATAATAATTTACAAAGCCAATATCTACAAAAGATGTTATTTGCATAATAATCATAGAATAAATTTTAGAATTTTCAAAAAATCAAAAATCGATCCAATCCAAACCGAAAAAAATTGAATTGGATCGGATCGAATTTGAAAAAAAATACAAACCGAATGAATGATTATATGATCAAATCGAAAGGATTGGATGAGATCGGATGATTTTTTACTTCTAAAACCGATCCAATCCAGACCGCGAACATCCCTAACGCGAGACTAAGTCCCTCATACTATTTCTACTGTATACAACAGAGCATAGACGACTGGATTTGGCTATATATCAAAACTCTCGGGTCCATTCCATAAAGCGTGACTGAATATAAACTTTCAAGCTTTGGTTTGTTGCTCGCAATTGGTTTTAAAGGAAGCTGCTTTGGTTTCTTCCTCACCTCAAGATGTTTCTTTTTAGGATTTTATAAGAGTTATGTTGTAGGAAAAGTGATTGTGTTATGTTATAGAGATTCGTTTTGCGTGCCAGAGTTTTTTTTTTTTTTTTTGCTGCAGGCCCCACAAAATATTGTGTGTGTAGAAAAATTTTTGTGGTCATGTTAAATGATAGATGATAAACCCTTCTTTTTATCTTTCGAAGGATGAGTATTTTTGTGCTGAATACCATTTTTTGTCTGATGCTCCTATATTTTTGCAACTACAAGTCTACAACCAATGCTTGTCAGTGGCAAAAATAAATTAAATGCGTGTTAAGAAAATAAATAAATGAATGAGGAAAATCAATAGTGGTTAGAATTCAGTACATCTTAATCACGTGTCTCTTTAACTAATCTTCAAGCTTGAATTAAATTTGTTCTGGGGAAGCATCCCATGATGAGCCATAGAGCTTTATCTTAAGGGATCTCCTCTCTCCTGCACTGCTGCTATCATACACTGACGATGAGTGCAAAAAGCCTTGCAGCAAAGGCAATGCAAGGCTAGCTGTGGTATAACTCTGTCCCCTCTTTCTCGCATGCTTAGGGAGTATCCACTCCCTTATAAATATCTCTCTTCTCCCATCAAAAAGGTATTTGATTTTATATACCTTCATGAGCTATTATTCTGGTGAGATTTAGAACCACTATAATCAAAATACACCTTCCTCCATTGCAGAGACATTTGCCTAGCAGGGTAACTCATATTGAGCCCTGGTCCACAGTATCAGGTGGGCTCAAAGGAAGTCCACGGCGAGGGACCATCATCAATAGGTTAAGCTAGCCCAACCGTAACAAAGGGTCTGATACCATGGGTATATAGATTTAAGGGTGTAAATGGGTTGGGCTGGGCTGAGATTTGGCCTTCCTGGCTTAAGCCTACGTAAAAAATATTCATCCTATCTGGCCTATTGGCCTACTAAAGGCTTTATTTATAGGTCAAGTCTGGCCTATTTTTAATAATTAGAGAGCCTTATATGGCCTACAGGGCTTGTAGGCCTTCCTAGTGAAATATTTTTAAAAATATTTTTAACAATTTTTAAAATATTCGCTTGACATTACAAGTCATTAACGTGTTCATAAATTGCTGCATTTTTTTACACGAGATATAAATTTCACTAGTGAGCATTAAAAATTTTACAATAGTAAATAACTATAAAAATATACTGAGTAAAGTTCCACTCATGCATGCACTAGTACTTCTCATAATTCATAAAAAATGACAAACAAGAAAGAGTCAACATAAACCTCAGCTCTATAATGTATATCATATACCCTAAAATAAATATTTTATTTTATTTTAAAAAATTAAATAGGCCAGCCTTGACAAAATTGGCCTATGGCCTACTTGTTAAAAAGGCTTTCTTATAAGCCTAAGCCTACTCTACTGTTCAATGTAGGCCGGGCTAGGCCAGGCTCAACGTAGGCTAGACTGTAGGCTAGGCCAGGCCAGCATGACCCATTTACACCCCTAATAGATCTTTCCACTTATATCCACTTCACTTAGCTTATTACCAACTAATACGTGACTATTCATCACACTTGAATATTCCAATAATCTCCCCCTCAGATGTGAAACCCAAGGCCCATACCTGGCTAGTATGATCCCAACCCGATTATGATATGATTGGCAGGTGGGCCCAAGTGAAACCCATAGCGGGAGACCACAATCAATGAATTAAGCTAGCCCAACCATAGCAAGTGGTCTGACACTATATCTTAACCCAAAAACTTAAGACATTGGGTTCATGGTCCTCCCACTTATATCCATTTCACTTAACTCATTACCGATCAATGTAGCACTCATCACACCTGGATATTTCAACCATAGTTATTAAAATCAGACCGACTCGGGAACCGGTAAACCGGTCATATAACCGGTCCAGTTGAAGCAACGGACCGGCCATGCATCAGAACCGGTCCGACCCGGTACGACCCGGCCGGTTTTCATGAAAACCGGTGGCCCGATCGGTTAACCGGTGACCCGACCTGGTCCTAAAAAAAATTCCATTTTTTTTTCAAAAAAAAATCATAATGGACATATTTAAATTTTTTTTACTTATTGACTTACATAAGTTATGTACCTACAACACTAATATTATCTCCATTGTGCATTATGCAGAAAATTTTGATTTGATTTATAGTTAGAGATGTTATTTTCTGAATTTAAAACCCCGTATCACGATCATTATATTTTTATTTGATCATTTATTGGATAATAGTATGTGATTTATTATTTTTATATCAAAATATTTGAAATTTTTATTATTATTTTTAGATATTTGAGTATGTTTATAATTTTTAATATAAATTATAAAATTGCATATAATTACCGAGTCATGCGATTGAACCAGTGACTCACTGGTTGAACCCAGTAACCCACTAACCCAGTACATCAACCGAGTCTATGACCAGGCCGGTTTTAATAATATTGATTTCAACACATACCAGTGCTGCTTTGAGCATTCCTAAATCAACATACTACACCACTTGTAGATACACATTTGTTTCTAAATCCATAACCGTCCAAAATTGATTTCTTTTAATTCCTTTATACAAGGATTAAGAAGATACATACTATCAGAAATGGAATTTGGAATCTGTGGACATGGCGAGGCATTATGTGCATAAAGTTTTGTTAAATAGCAACTCTAGCGTGAGTGGGTGTGAACTTTTGAAAGTGGAAGGACAAGTAATAGTACCAACGCAATAACGTTACCAAGTATTAATTATATACGGATATATAATCTCTCCACGAAATAATCTTATCTCATGCATACATAAAAAAAATTGACGCATCCCATTTATTTACTTTTCTCTCTTCTTTTTATAGGTTTCACCAGCTTTTTTTTTTGTATATTGCGACAATTTTATCTCATAGACTCTTACAACCTAAAAAACTATATTCCCATTATATATCAACCACCCATAAAAAGCGAATTGAAAAAAATGAGAACCACGTTTGTCTCTTTTTATTATCTTTGAATGAATTTATGTGAAAAGTAAAGGGGGAAAGACCCACCAAAACGCACGATTCATTGAAATCAACGCCATCATTGATTTCCCACTAATTGCGTTTGCGCCATTTGCAAGTCACTATTTTCCTTAGCCTAAGTGCCCTTTGGTCTCGTTAGTCATGAGCAGCATAAGTGCATAACTGTAGATTGCACTGGCGAGCAACTTGAATGGAGGTTGAAGGGCGAAGGAATGAAAACAATAACGCAAAACATACTCGATATATATATATATATATATATATATATATATATAAAGAGCTTACCCAGAAAATGTCAAGCTCTGGTTTAAAAAACATCCAAAAAGCATCAAGCCAGCTAATCCAGAAACCTCTCTTTTCTTGAATCAAAAGGCTCAGATCACAGCAGCATTAGCAGCATCAACCAGCAAAGAAAATTTTGCAAAGAATTTGCAAGGTATTCTTCAATTACTCCAAGAAGAAGAGCATATCATTGCATACACTTCAAAACATTGGAATTCAGCACAGCAAAAGTATTCCACTGTCAAAAAAGAAGTTTTAGCAATTGTTTTATGTATTTCAAAATTTCAATCTGATTTATTAAATCAAAAGTTTTTTCAGAAATCTGACTATATCATCAGAACAGTTGAAAGAAATATCCCTTTAAATAAGGAATTTGAAGAATTTCAACTACTTTCAAAATCGTCTATACAAACTCATAAACAAAGTTATAACTATCTGCACATCGGATGTGTCCAAGTGGCTATTAAACCTCTTGGAATTGAAGAAAGTTTTGCTTGAACAAATCCAAAATACAATCTGTTCTGATCTTCCGAATGCTTTTTGGCAAAGGAAAAAACATATCGTAGATCTTCCCTATGAAAAGGATTTTAATGAAAGGCAAATCCCAACCAAAGCTCGTCCTATTCAAATGAGTGGTGAACTTCTTGTCTTTTGTCAAAAAGAAATTGCTGATCTCATTGCTAAAGGTCGAGCCTTTTGATTCAAGAAAAAGGAGGTTTCTGGATCAGCTGGCTTGATGCTTTTTGGATGTTTTTTAAACCAGAGCTTGACATTTTCTGGGTAAGCTCTTGAAGCATCAAATTCTATCCACCATTTAACAAAAGCTTGTCTCCTGAGTAATGGTAGTCTGATGCCTGTTTTCTCGCCGTAATTGTACTGCCATGAAAATATCCATGCCAGAGAGAATATGAAATAAATGACTGAAATTAAAATGCAGAAATTAAAACATAAAATAAATTTAAGGTGAGAACCCAAGCTGTATACGGTAGGCCGAAGTCAAACTTGGGTGGAAGGATGGAGAAGAGAAGAGTTCATTACATAAGCAGATATGAAATAAAACTTTTATTCAAAACATAAAGATTGAGATTACAGTTACAAATTGAAAGATTAAAGAGAAAACAGAGAAGAAGAGAAAACATTCTAAACAGAAGACAGGTTCTTCATCTCCTTCTATCTCTTCTTCAACAGAAGACTTCTACCAAAATGAGGATGATTGTTTTGGAATCAACTTAGCAGAAGACTGTTGAAGAAAACCACTGTAGTGACGCTGATGGCAAAATGACATGAGCATGATGTCAGCATAAGGTGACGCATACAGTGACGTAATCAAAGTGTCGGCAGAAACTGTAGCATCACGAGTCAGTTACTGTTCACTTAACCTACACTGTTCAAACAGTACCGGTCATGTAACTTGTACTGTAGCAATAGTAATTTTTCAATCTATTTAAAGGGTTGCTTCAGTATGTTGAAGGCATCCTTTTATTAGCTGAGTTTAGAGAGATAGTCTAGAGAGAGAGACTGCGAGGTACTTCTGAGTTTTCTCTTCTTCTCTGTTTTCTCTTTAATCTTTCAATCTGTAACTGTAATCTCAATCTTTATGTTTTGAATAAAAGTTTTATTTCATATCTGCTTATGTAATGAACTCTTCTCTTCTCCATCCTTCCACCCAAGTTTGACTTCGGCCTACCGTATACAGCTTGGGTTCTCACCTTAAATTTATTTTATGTTTTAATTTCTGCATTTTAATTTCAGTCATTTATTTCATATAGTAGTCCGTCTACTTTCCTGCTTTCCATTTCTGCTAAACTTGTATTCTTTTCTTCAAGTAGAAGATCAGGAGCAGTTGCTTTTTGGTAATAAAGTTTGGAAGGGTTTCTCCAATTATTAATACCAGTTATAGGATTAATTTTAATTTCAGATTTGTTATCTGACTCAGGAGATTCATCATAATGATTCAGAGTATTGATAGTTTACCTTTTAAATTAAAAGATGAAAATGAACAAAACTTTTGATTTAATAAATCAGATTGAAATTTTGAAATACATAAAACAATTGCTAAAACTTCTTTTTTGACAGTGGAATACTTTTGCTATGCTGAATTCCAATGTTTCCAAAAAATTCGACAATCTAGCAGATCCCTTTCCAATAGATCTGCATTTTTTCTCAAAGTTCTCTCTGGCATGGATATATTCATGGCAGTACAATTACGGCGAGAAAACAGGTTCCGGAAGTGTGAGGAGGGAAATGAAGTAAACTAGAGCAGAAATGGAAAGCGGACTTCTGAACGGCTTAGTACTGCTAGTGGTTCAAAACTTCAGGTTAATTATAAACTTCCGAAAGCAATCATTGAAAATGATAATTTAAAAGTTGAAACACCGTTTCTCCTTGTTAAAAACCTAAAAAATGGAGTTATTCTTGGAACTCCGTTCATCAAATCTCTTTTTCCTCTAACTATCACAGATGAGGGTATAATTACTTATCATTTGGACAAACCAATTGTTTTTAAATTTCTTAAGAAAAAAAAAAAATATATATATATATATATATATATATATATATATATATATATATATATATATATATATAAGGTAGGATCTTTTGACACCAGTGTCGAATTTGAAATTTGACACCTCATCTGATAGTCGTTAGATCAAAAAAGATCAATGGTATCGCATGCTTACAAATCAGAGTCGTTGATCTTTTTTGATCTAACGGCTCACAGATTATGTGTCAAATTTCAAATTTGACACCGATGTCAAAGGATCCTACCTATATATATATATATATATATATATATATATATATATATATATATATATATATATATATATATGGGGTAAACATTTATACAGCAACTTTAGATAAACTTATCTACAGCTGTCATTTTTAACTATATTCTCCCGGGAGAATATAGTTATAACGTTAAAGTTGCTCTTTTCTCTCTCTCCACGTCAGCAAAAAAGTTCTGAAAAGTAAATGAGGAGAGAAAAAAGAGAGCAACTTTAACGTTATAACTATATTCTTCTGGGAGAATATAGTTAAAAATGGAAGCTGTAGATAAGCTTATCTATAATTACTGTAGAAATACTTTTGTCTATATATATATATATATATATATATATATATATATATATATATATAGCGCCAGCGTCAGATTAAATTCCATTATTCCGTTAATTAAGAAAATATTATATACTAATGTGTTGTGTGTACAATAACATATCATTGGCCATGATATGACTAATCAAAGCAATAGCCAGCCAGTTGCTTTCTCTTAATTAATTTGTTTGACTTGGGCTCATGAGTCTTCGTAAATAATTTTCCTAGACCTACTTTTTTACTCAAAATTTGTTTTGGTTTGCCTTTTTTTTTCCCCCTTATTACCTTTCTTGGTTCTTTTTTATTATTATTATTCGCATCGAATGAGTTAGGAAGCTTCTTGACAACAACAATATCCTCTTTTTCCTTGATCGAGACACTCATTACTTTTTCCACCCTCTCTTTAAGAATTTTTAGACATGGAGTTTCTTTTTCTTTCTTTTTTAAGAAAGTGATGGAGGTTTTGATTTATTGTCCAGTTGTTTGTTTTATTTATAGCCATTGGAATATTCAAGTATGATGAATTTTATATTGATTAATAATGAATTAAGTATAGTGTATATAAGTGGGATGACCCATGAATTCAAGGCCTTAAAATTTGAGTTGAGATGTAGTGTCGGATTCACTTAATATGGCGGTTTAGCCTGATAATAGCATATTTCTCCCTCTCTCTCTTTTAAATCACCAATCTTCTGTCCATGATCCCTTTCATGGGTTTGATATTTACAAATCGATCTCTAGTTCTTCTCTCTGGATGTATATGATATATAGCTTGTGTAATATAGTTAATTTTCTTAAAAACTCGTATCCTATAATGAATTACAAGTATTTAGATAAATTAATAAAGCACTATGGTTATAATTGTATTCTTTTTTAATAGTGCAATATCCATATGGATACATTTCATAAAAAAAAAAAAATCTTAAAATAATGTATTCAATAAATTACATCATAAATTCTTATAATATATATAGTGCTCCAAAACCTTCGAAAACTATTTCTGCCATCGCAAGTACTGAACACGGGCCCTTTGAGATTCCAATTGTCTCTAAGTCAAGAACAAAAAGGTATAGTCATCCCCATTTGGTTTACTTAAACATCAAACACACTTTCTCTCCCTAATTAATGTGATGCTCACTTCCCACTTACATGCTTTTTTTCTTATTAGCTTTCTTCCAATACCGTGGTATTTTCCTACCTCACCTTTCCTATACATAAATTTCAGTCAAATATTTACACACATCTCACATTTATATATATATCTATGACTTGCTCCTTACTTTATTTCATCATTGAGTGAGGAATTGGCTCAATGGTCATGGCCAATCACAAGTTACTAGTGGATTGCGCTCTATCACTCTGCATGCTTTTGTTCGGTCGTTGGATCTTTGTTGAAGCTGCCCCTCCAGGCTCTCTCATCACACAACTCCCTGGTTTTGAAGGCAATTTCCCCTCCAAGCACTACTCCGGGTACGCAACACATTATCTTGTTGAAAATTAAGTGTAAGTGATTAATAATAAGATCACACGTTGATTAGGATTTAGGAATAAACTAAGTAAAGATCATATATATATATATATATGGAGAAGGATCCGTTTACAAAAAAAATTTACAATTTTTTGCAAATTATATTGTGTTCTCCCGGGAGAAGATAGTGTAACCTAGTGTTCTCCCGGGAGTACATAGTGTAGTTTGTAAGAGTTTGTAAATAAAAAATTTGTAAACATAACCCTCCTCTATATAGTACATAGTGTAGTTTGTAAACAAAAAATTTGTAAACATAACCCTCGCCTATATATATATATATATATATTATTTAAGATTTTGAGTTAAGATATGATCTTGACATATGTGGTTTAGGTTTCATATTTAGCCCATTGATAATGCACAATGATAACACTCTTCTTTTCTCGTACATGATGTTGGGATAAATTATTGAGTTCAGATATATAAGTATTGATGGAAACTATGAGAGTGGGAAGAACCTTTTTTACTACTTTGTTAGTTCAGAAAGAAATCCAAGGAAGGATCCGGTTGTTCTATGGCTGAATGGTGGACCTGGGTGTTCCAGCTTCGATGGCTTTGTTTATGAGCATGGTATGCCAATTTTACTTATCTTTAATTATATATATGTCACTCTCATCAAATTTAATCTTCAACTGCTACGGTATGGGCACATATTAATTGTCCATAATTTATATGTTAATGCATGCAGGACCATTCAACTTTGAGGCTCCTAAAACAAAAGGGAATCTTCCCACTTTGCATACAAATCCTTACAGCTGGTCAAAGGTTAAGAACGTGACACCCGGAAATCAAAAATGTTTTATATATATATATATATATATATATATATATATATATATATAGGTTTGTTTTTTCTAAACTTACTTTAGATAACTTTATCTAATGTTCATCGAAACAACGTTGTTTTGGGACGGAAATCATGATGTGTTTGTAATTTTAATTTATTTCAGGGTTATAATAGTATTTATCATTCTAATTTTTTGATTTTTTTAACCCTAAAACGACATCGTTTTGGTGAATATTAGATAAAGTTGTCTAAAGTAACATTAGAAACTTTTTTTCCTATATATATATATATATATATATATATATATATATATATATATTTTAGTTATTGGATTACACTGATCGAGATCAATGTTGAACGGTAATAGCTTTCTTAACTTACCAACTCATTTGTTTAATAAACAAACAATCAATATTTTATATGTGAAATAATACAATACTTTTACAACGATTATAAATCAAAATGTTTCCATTAATTTTGAATATTTAAAAATATAGTTAATTGCTTAATGTTTGTTTTTGTATTATTTTTTTAGTTTGCATTTTTTTTACTCTAACAAACGCATGTCACTTACAAATTGCATTTTATATTTTTAAATGCGTATTTAAAGTATATACATTTTAATTAACATTACCTTTATATGTATTAACTTTATTAATCTTAATTTCAGGTTTCCAACATTATATATTTGGATTCTCCGGCGGGTGTAGGTCTCTCTTACTCGAAGAACTCAAGCAAATATGTTACTGGTGACCTACAAACTGCGTCTGATAACCATGCTTTCCTCTTAAAGGTACTTCCAAGAGAAGCTATTACCGTTTGAAATAGAATTAAAATTAGAATTAGAAGTATGATTAAGAATAGGATCAAATTAACCCAAGTAGTAATTACGTATACCATGCATTAATTCTATTGGAAATGTTTATTATACGCCAATCTTCATTGTTAATTAGTTTGTCACAATTATCCATAGAGAAGCATGGTCTAAATAATAATAGTAATAAATAAAATGATATATATTTTTGTTTTTCTATTTTTTCTTGGCAGTGGTTTCAGCAATTTCCGGAATTCCTGGCTAATCCATTTTATATTTCTGGGGAGTCTTATGCTGGAGTTTATGTGCCCACTCTAGCTTTTGAAGTTGTCAAAGGTATATATCAATATTAATATGCACTTTAATTTAGTTCCAACTTGTTATATTTATAAGATCATTATTATAGCACAAATTATTTACATATATACCATGCCAGGAATCCGGAGTGGTACAAAGCCCGTGATCAATTTTAAGGTATAATATTTCTATGATCTGTATAATATGAAAGCTAGCAAGAGAAAAGTTATTAACACATTTTTTTTACACTCTTTTTTGAAATTTTATTTATTGTTAATTAAGTGGAATTTTGTATAACCTTAGTAATATAAAGTTAGTCAGAAAAAATTAGATAAAATTTTACTTAGAACAAAGAACGTGTTAAAGAAAACATCAAAAAATCTGTGCTAACATTTTCAACCTAGCAAATACCTTAAATTAATTTGGCATCTAATTCAATGCATGTTTTAGACAATTTTTTTTTTTTTTTTGGAAAAAAAGAATTGGGCTTATAGGAAGCTAATGTATAAACCGTTGCTTAATTATCTTTGACTTTTCTTTCATGTGTAGGGTTACATGGTTGGTAATGGAGTCACGGACGAAATAATTGACGGCAATGCTCTTATCCCATTTGTGCACGGGATGGGTCTCATATCCGACAGTCTCTATGAGGTGCTTTGAATAAATATTTAATTTGCTAATGACAACTTTAATTCATTTTTAATTTTATTTCTATATATATGGTTTTTACTTTTAAAAACCGAAAACTGACCTATTATTATTAGGGGAATTATTCTCTTATGTAACAGAGAGAATCCAAGTAGGGTCCACTATTTAAAAGCAAAAAAAAAAAAAGATAAAAAAGAGGTCGTACGATTTTCGAAGTGAAAGAAAATAAGATAACTATCTCATGTAAAATGATAGTAGTATTTCTCTTATTATTATTGGTTTTATTTTCTAATGTTGTTGCAGATAATTATCTTTTATTATAGACACATGATATGGTGGAGTCCACCACCCATTAAAAAAATGATGACATTATTTTTTATGTGAGAAAAATATGAAATAGTTATTTCATGTAAAATAAGAAAACAATTTCTATTGTAATTATTATTATTATTATTATTATTATTATTGTGACTTTAATCATAATTTGCAGGAGGTAGAAGCTTCTTGCAAAGGAAACTACTACAGTTACTCTGAGGATGGTGATGGTATATGCTATAAGGACATCGAAAAAGTTGATAGGGTGAGATATTCATATAAAATAAGAAGAAGGCAGCATGCGTGGTTTCAGTTTGTAGAAAGATATAATAGAGGGGATATTCTTACTACTAAAATTTTCTACTACTAACTTATTATCTATCTAATCACCATTGAATCAAAGAGAGAGAATACTAAAAACTTTTTAAAAAAAGAGAAAATGTTGATCCATGGTGACTAGATAGGTAGTGAGTTGGTAGTAGAAAATTTTGGTAGTAAGAATATCTCTCCTCAAGATATAATATAAAAATGGGAATTACTTTTCTTATCTTACATGAGAAAAATATTATTTCTTACACTCACATTTTTAAAATGGGTCCCACAAAAAAAAATTTCTCTTACCTCCAACTTTTTTCTCTCTCTTATTTATTGTTTGAGTAGAAGATAATATTTTTCTTATATAACATAAGAAAAGTATTACCCTATAAAAATTACTAAAAAGCCCATACTTAATGTCTTGGGGTTGAAATATGATGTCGGACCTCTAGAAGCGTGGATGTTGCACAGACCTATTTTTTATTCTATCTTATGCTGACTTAATTTCACTAGAAAATAAAGGCAGTGAGAATCAAATTCGTGACTCTGTGATCATCTTGACTCAGTGACCATAATAAACAACCATCTCATCCAAAACTTAAGCATATAAGTGAGGGACATTTTAATAGTTTTTATATTATATATAGGGAAAAAGGTTTATGCTTTTAAAGGACACAATCTCTTGTCCTTATAGTATTTAACATTATGTCTTACTGGTAAGATATAGGTAAAATATAAAAAGTTTTTTTTTTTCTCTCCTCAGTTACTTCAGCTGACGTGGAGAGAGAAGAAGAGCAACTTTTTATATTATAATTATATCTTACTGATAAGATATAGTGTTAAAAATTAAAAAGACACTTAACTCTTATATATATACTTGTGTACACTTAACCCTTATATATATAAATTAATAACAACAATAATAATACGTTTCTTTGTTGGGTACATGATGGCTGCTATATATGCTATCAGGCTATTGATGGGCTGAACGTGTACAATATACTAGAGCCATGTTACCATGACCCTGATGCTGCAACGTCAGCCAAAGGAACTGCAAGCTTGCCACCTAGTTTCCAGCAATTAGGGGTTACTGAGAGGCCTCTCAAAGTGAGGAAGAGGATGTTTGGTAGAGCTTGGCCCTTTAGAGCACCAGTCAAAGATGGCCTTGTTACATTATGGCCCCAATTGGCTAAAACCGGACATGTAAACTGTGTTGTAAGTAATTGATCAATCAATAGTTTATATATATATCATGATTCATGTGTAACATTTTTTTTATGATTTAAATGTGAAGACATGACAATGATGAATCTATATAATTAATAGATGATAGTTAAAATAAAATAAAAATGATATGATGATATGTTTTCCCATTATAGTAGGCAATGTATATAGTTCTATCATAAATCCTCAATGGGGTGTGCCTTTCTCTAATATAAACTCTTATGTTAAAATTAAAAAAAAAAAAAAAAAATTGAAATGATATAATTCTATATGTTTGATTTGGCAAAGTGCAGAGTGATGAAGTAGCAAGTTCATGGCTAAACAATGGTGAAGTGAGGAAAGCCATTCATGCTGAGAGGGTAGGTAATTACTATTATTAATTAGTATGATTTAATATTTAACAATTAAGGTCATAAATGAGTTGAGGATTAATTTATAAGCACAGGAAAGTGTGGCGGGTTCGTGGGAATTATGCACCATAAGGATAGAGTATGATCACAATGCTGGAAGCATGATTCCTTACCACAAGAATCTAACCATGATGGGCTATCGAGCAATTATTTTCAGGTGTCAACCACAATCTTGAATTTGAATAATATTAATTGGATCATAATTCATAATTACTTTTGTCAAAGGAACATAAATCTTAATTGTTTTAATTCTCATCCTTCTTCATTATTTCATATATGATGATCATGGCAGTGGTGACCATGATATGTGTGTGCCATTTACTGGAAGTGAGGCTTGGACACGATCTCTGGGATATAAGATAATGGATGAATGGAGGCCATGGAGCTCTAATAACCAAGTTGCTGGGTACATTAATGCTCTCCCAGTCTCATTATTCCTTAACCTACATAATGCCCTAGTACTTATCTTTGCAAAGTTTTTCAATTAGCAAACGGGTTTGCATTTCTTATTTAACATGACACAACAAACTTTCCTACGCACACAACATTTTGTGGAGCCCACATTTTTTGAAGAAAAAAAAAACTACAACACGCAAAACGAATCTCTATAACATTACACAATCACTTTTTCTACAATATAATTCTTATAAAACTCTTAGCAAATATGCACATTTGGAGGCACCGATAAAAAAAACAAATATGCATACCATATAAACTTAAAAACATAAATTCTGAACCACCAAACACGGGAATTAACTATTAATAAGGGGTTGTTCCAGCTTAATTAATGGTCTAACGGAGCTTACCCACTTATGTAGTCCTATCTGGGTCTAATCGAAGTAGTCGTGTAATTGATTAACCGATGAATAATATAACAAAAAAAAATCATCAATTTTGCTCAATTGAAATGTCTTTGCTCTTTCAATTGCTGCAGGTACTTACAAGGGTACGAGAACAACCTCATCTTCCTCACAGTCAAGGTGAGTCATAAAATACACTACACTAACGTATCCCATTCAACATAATTATCACATCAACTAAACTTTCAGATTGATATGATGATCACTAGGTCTTTTCAACAATTCATTAATTAAGTTCATTAAGTGATTTAATTTTATTTTATTTTTATTTAAATGCAATTCAAACCAATTATTTTAATGGATTCAAATGAAGGTGTAGCCTTCATTTTCTTACATAATTTACTGATACCTGGGTTTTGTACCTGGTGGAATGGTGCAGGGAGCTGGACACACCGTGCCGGAATATAAGCCACTGGAGGCACTGGAATTTTACAGCCGTTGGTTGGAAGGAAAACCAATATAAGTAAAAATGCATGAACAAATTAAATTGTGTTGTAGTGTATACAATAAACATACATGCATAGCGGTTACAGTTGTGTTACTTTTTGTGTTTCCCAATATTTCTTCACATTTGTGATTTATCCTAACATTAAACCATATGGAAGGGATTATTATTTATTAACCGTGACTTGTCTGATATCTCAATCCTTTGAACCAATTAACTTTTATATATATTAACCGTGACTTGTCTCATATGTCAATCCTTTGAACCGATTAACTTTTATACTTGCGATCTATTTTTGTTTACAACTTTTTACAATCATATTGATTTCAGTCAATCAACGATTATCATTTATTGTGAATTAATAATAATTAATGAATTTAATTTGCAGAAATAATAACCTATTGATTGACGAAAATCAATAATTAAAATAAAATTATAAAAAATTATAAACAAAAATAGATTGTAAGTATATCATCCCTCGTGTGTGTGTATATATATATATATATATATATATATATATGACATGATGAACTTATATTATATCTGTGCGTGAAAAAGAAGTTTTATAATAGTCATTATTAGTTATTGTTGTACTTATATTCAATAATTTATCTAACTAATAAGTTAGAGCACCATTAAAATTAAAAGTATAATTTATACAATTAGAATCAAAATTTAAAATTAAGAGTATATCTTACATAAGTATAAAATGATAGAAATAATTCTGCCATATATATATATATATATATATATATATAATTTTAACCATTAATTTTCGTCAATTAACAATTATATATACATTCTTTAATACAAGTATTAAATTATAAAATTTGATATCAAATTTTAACTATTGATTTTCATCAATGTAACAGTTATGATAATTGTCATATATATATATATATATATATATATATATATATATAGGTAGCATCCTTTGACACCGGTGTCAAATTTCAAATTTGACATATCATCTTATAGTCGTTAGATCAAAAAAGATCAATGGAGTCACATGTTTACAAATCAGAGTCATTGATCTTTTTTGATCTAACGGCTATAAGATGAGGTGCCAAATTTGAAATTTGTCACCGGTGTCAAAGGATCCTACCTTATATATATATATATATATATAATTTTAACCATTAATTTTCGTCAATTAACAGTTATATATACATTCTTTAATACAAGTATTAAATTATAAAATTTGATATCAAATTTTAACTATTGATTTTCATCAATGTAACAGTTATGATAATTGTCATATATATATATATATATATATATATATATATATATATATATATAAAAGGTAGGATCCTTTGACACCGGTTTCAAACTCATCTTATAGCCGTTAGATCAAAAAAGATCAATGAATATATATATATATATATATATATATATATATATATATATATATATATATATATATATATATATATATATATATATATATATTGATTTCTGTCAAACTTTCAACACAAATTGACATTTCACAATCACATCACCTTAAAAACTAATGAATCTAGACACCATTCCATTGATTGTCATATTACTCATATATGCATTTGCTATGATGCATCGACATTTCAAAAAATCCGATATACTATATCTAACATTTCAACACACGTTGCAGAAATTTAAAAAAGAATTCAAATATTGCGTTAAATTTTTAATTCAAACTATTAGATTTATTGAATTATGATTACCATTTTATTGAATTTAATATAAATATTTAAAATATCTTATGTTTCTTTACAAAATTAATAATATTATAAATTTAGCTTTATTTTTTTATTAAATATAATATATATTATATAAAGTATAAATATTATTTAATATCAAAATATTTCGTCGTATGTCAAAATTTAATATTTTTAAAAGTTAACATATTGGAATATCGATGTAACAGAGTGCATCAGCATCCCGCTGGCACAGGCAACACCACCCCCACAATTATCAATCCATATGCATGAGTTACTGCTGGCACCGGCCAACACCACACAACATTAATTGCCAAATGAAAAAGAAAGATGTAAAAGCTTAAAATATAAAGACCACTCCATTTGATTTTTTTTTTATTTTTGAAACCAACCACTATCCGCATCGTTATCACAATTCCCTTGTCCCTCATCAACAGCATGATCACACAAACACGGGAACCACGCTAGAAATTGCCAATAGAAAAAAGTAAACCCTTTATCCAAAAAAAATAAAATAAAATAAAATATTAATGTATAATGAAGAGTTTGTTTTTACAAAAATTTTAAGCACACAAAGAGAGGAAGGACTTATTTCCAGACTCACTAAAATAGCCCGGCCATCCTCTCCACTTCAAATTTAAGACCAAAACAATGGGTGGGAACAAGGTTATATAAAAACTAGAAAGAAATGTGAAAAGAACAACATAAGAAAAAAGGTATGTATCTATATTCTATAATAATGATGAAAAAAAGAAAAAGTAAAAGGACCAACTCAATAATATTCCTTCCTTGAATCAATAATTTCATCTCATTTGCGTTTTCTGATTCCAGCAGCATCCTTGTCTTCTTTGTCAGGTACAAATCTTGGAAGATTTAATAATGTGTTTACACGAGATACTCCTTCAAGAGCAGACCATTCTTTTTCTGACTCAGCATCTATCTCCTCCTCCTCCTCTTCTTCTTCCTTGCACACTTCTTCTTCGTTGCTTTCTTCATTAGTACCATTGCTTCCCCTGCAAGTTCCTGACCTTACCAGAACATTAGGTCCAGAAACATCTTCCCCGTCATCCCCATTCACTTGGATCCCTGAACTAGCCTGCTCTTTGGACTTAGCATGAGAAGCACTTGATATTTGTTGTTCCATGTTTGAGTCCAGAAAGAGGCAAACCACAGCACAATCATCCACTTTGGAAGTTGGATATTTATATCTCCAAGCTCGAACTGCTGACTCAACCAGTGATCGAGCCGCTGTGGACCGCCTTGGCGCGGCTGCTATGATGTCTACCACTTCTTTGTTTGATAGCACATCCCAAATCTGCCATTAAAAAAATATCACCAAACTTCATATGAAAAAAACACAATAAGGCTTCTCTCAAGTGAGCAAGGGTACATCTACCCTTCATTTAATTTAAAGGGCATTATGATCTTAATCTAAGAAAGGGAGATTTGGAGTAGCGGTAAAGTGACTCCTTGTGACCAGAAGGCCATGGGTTCGAGTCTGGGAGACCGCATACAAAGGTAAAGCTGGGTGTAATCGACTATTATCCCTATCCTTGCAAGTCAAGGAATCTTGAGCACCGGGATTTGCCCTTTATGATCTTGATCTATACACAAATTCAAGGGTGGATAGACCCTCACTCAGTGCGCTTTAAAGACAATCTCACTTCAAGTAAAATGGAAAATATTTTAATTGCAATTACAAGTAAGGTCTCCTACCCCGTCTGTTGCCAAGACAACAAATTCATCCTTCTCAGTGAGTCTTCTGTATGATACCTCTGGAACAGATATCAGACCAAAATCCTTAAGACAAAAATCTCCAAATGCCCTTGCCATGGCAAGGCCGGGGGAATCATTATTTGGCAACCAGACTCGAGCAACTTCAGGTTCATCCTGAAGTGCAAAAACACGTCCTTTACATTTGCGAATTCTCTCTGCTTCGGCTGTAAGAGAGGAAAATAAATAAGGGAAGACTTGTGGACAATACGCACACGTGACTCATCATGAAAAATAGCAGTACAGAACTATGCCAACTTAAAACAAAGCTATAGATAAGCTGAAATCTTTTCCCCAGAGTATGTTTAGACAGAAACCATGAATAACAGATGTAAAATTCTATCCATTCCCATGGACAATTTAGTATTCAGTACCCTCGACCTGAACAGATGTCCATTTAATAGCCTACTTCAACATTATTTCACGTAAATATGTAGATTAATTATTCAAAAGCATGTATCTTTGTCCACTAATAAGCCTAGTGTCCCACATCTCATGTTGTTAGGGTACTACTTGGACCATTTATAATTTCCAATAACTGCATAAATTTACACACGATCAAGAATATGCCCATATTATCACATAAGAATAAATTTCAATGAAGAAGTAAATTATAACTTCTAAAACTGATCAGTCCTAGTTCAGTGATCATTTAGGATCTGTTTGATGCATATTGATTATTGAGGGACAATAAAACAGAACAGTATAGCACAAGTAGCTGAGGGAGTGAACAATTCCTTGTGTTGTTAGCTATTTGATGGCCAATGCATAGAATTAAAATTTTTGTGTTATCTGCCGTTTAACACATAAATATTTGATAGAATAACACAATTTATTCTAATACCCTTTGTGTTTTGCACACAATAGAACTGAGAAAAGAAGGAGCAGAGCAGAAGCTTACAACAACAACAAATTCCAATCAAAAGTGAATAAGGACTCCACTTGAATGGGAATATAAACTTAAGGGTTCCAAAAACTAGAAGAGCAGAAGCGTCATATCTCACTATAATGTTTGAAGCACAAACTGAAATTTTTGGACATATGCAGACATCATTCCTATAGCATCAAGAAAATGCATATGCATGTACATCAGCACATGATTGTGGGAGAAAAATATTTCTAGGAAAGCCTCGCATGATAGAGATAACTTCATAACAAATGGGACATATTTCAACTAAACTCTGTTCTTCATGGAACTGATCTTAACTATCTTCCACTTTTGTCATACTTTTGGTAGGTTAGATACAATTTGCGAAAGTATTTTACATTTATTTGAACTTAAATAAGAAAGCAATGATATTTCAATAGTCTCCTTGGCTTGATTTAAGATGCTCAGCAATCTGATGCCACTGTTGAACAAAGTAGACAAGAATTTCTCAGATGAGAGATATACCTGGAAGATTGGGTTTTAGATCCACAGTTAACTGGACTGCAACAAGAGAATCATCTTTCTCTCTTGTACCCAGCACAGCTCTAGAGTCGCCAACATTTCCAATAACAAGATCACAACCCTATAAATAAGGCGAAATCTTTTATGGTCGGAAATTATTCACATGCAGACAATTCTAATAAAATTTGTCATTGATAAGAGAATCACTAATATTCCAAAGGTCATGAGTCAACACCTGCTTAACCAGAGTTACTGCTGTTGTCCCACTACAGAAGCAATCAATGGTTTGGTGATTCTTCAGTTCTCTATCCATAACTTTGAATGCCTTCAAAAAGGACTCTTTGAGTGTCTGAAAGATTTCTGGGTGTTTTTCTATTTCTTCAACATCAATGGATGCCCTGGATTCCTCGTCAGCGGATACAAATGTGGCCTCTTCTGAGTTCATGCTTCCTGCATTATTAACGCTAATCTCCTTGAGGACTTCCTCACCAGGCATACTAGGTTCCCAATGGGCATTCAGTTTTAGAGGAAGAGAATCCCTCACTCTTTTCGCAACCATGTGACCAAATGGACCGTGACCATCAAAAACTCCACAGAAGATTGTATCTTGTCTAGAACAAAAGTTCTGCATTGTATGATAAACAGAAGCAGCAAAAACACTATTAAACAATAATCAACAGAAAAACCAAATGGAAAGCATCAACAATTGCTATCAGAAAATACAAATTTTCTGATAAGTTCACTAGCTAAATATCTATATTCATGTAGAGGGGTGGGGAAGCTCATCTAAGATCTTTAAGGACTTAAATCATCCATCATCTTTCATCAAGTGAACCCAGCAGAATAAAATATAAGATCCTTAATGCACAATCACGTAACCAAAACCATTTATTTTCATCCATAGCCAAAGATGTAGTAAATAAAAGATCAGTGGCTACCACTACCATGTACAAAACCATTTTTGTAAAGAAGGCATGGGAACGTATTGCTTGATCAAGACACGTTACAGCAAAATCAACAGAAAGTAGGAAACACCATACAAGGATCAGTATAAGACTTAGAAGAGTGTATATACAAAACATAAAACAACATATGTGCATATATGGCAAGGTAGTAAATCACAGGTGAGGTATACTAATCTCATTAATATTTGGACAGGATAAGATCTGAGTTGTGAACAAAAGTAGAAAAAATGTTGGAAAACCAGCTAAAAAAGAAAGAAAACACAAATAGGTGTATTGGCTAAATATAAAAATGTAAAGTTAAAAAAGGAGAGAGAGAAAAGATCTAATCTAACCTCCCAAACAATCATGGCATCTTGATTGGTGCCCTTCTTGCCTTGTTGAGTGAACAAGGAGGCAACTTGGGTGGAGCCATTGAGGAAGATCCTACCAGGGATCCTATGAAGGGGCTCATTCCTCCAATACTCAAAGGAAGTGGCTCTTGATCCAAATCTCTTTTTGGAATTCTTGTTCTTCCTGAAAGCTGAGGAGGGTGAAGTGGGGTGAGGGCTCCTGCTTTCAGCAGAAAAGCAGGACCCCATCTTAAGGGCCCTGAGAATGCCCAAAATGCACTCCAGACCACCTGAACACCCGCTTTCTTCTCTTGATGAATCCGTCACAACACCCTTTTGTGAAAACCAACAAAATTCAAATCCTTCACAATCCCCAACTCCTCCTTAAGCCTCTCAAACCTGTTATGATATGAACTATTACACTACCCACAACAGAACACAATTACACCCCTTTTCAGAAATTGAAATTGCTAAATGGTAGTGACTCAGCTTCTTCCCTCATCAATCAAGGTAAGGATAAGATAAGAATGATATATTTTTTTTAATTGCAAAACCATTTTAAAAAAATAAAATAAAAATCACCCCTTTTCTCTCTCTTTCTCTCGTTTATGTAGTAATAGAATATAGACACATGGCCATAAAGTGCAGATCTGTGTAATCCACTGCACCTCCCCCACAAGCCTTTCTTTTATTATTTTCTATTACAAAATCAATAGCAACAACAACAACAACAACAAAAGTAGTTAGTTAGCAACCCAAGATGTCATCCAAAGTTGTTGTTTTGATGGCACCCCATAACTGCATATGTGAGTATCTTGCATACCCAGAAAACAAGTTCTAAACTTTAGATCAAAGGATGGGGATAGGATTTGAATTGACTAGAAATTAGAAATGGAAGAGAGATTGGCTCAAATGGGTCCGAAATAGAGGACGAGGGAATGTGAAGAAAGAGAAACCAAAAGAGTGAGTGAGAAGCGGACAAATTGAAACAAGAGAAACAATCGGAACCACTAAGAGCACGAAGATCGCAAAAGACCCTGAAACTCGCTCTTGAGAATGTCAGAAAGAGAAAACGAAGACAAAGCAACTTTTTGGAGATCAGAGAAAGCAAACTATAGACTTTTTAAAACAAGTAATTAGCATAACTTAGGATAATAAAATAAGAGTTTAGGTAAGCAGTTTTATTAAAATTACTTATTAATGAGTAAATAATAATATATTAATATTTTATTTAAAAATAATTAACAACTTTAATGTTTTGAGAAAAATATTTATGCAGTTACTGCAGATAAATTATCTGTATTTACTTTCATTTTGAGAATAAAATATTAAAAAATTATAATTATTAAGACTATAATAATCCTGAAATAAATTAAAATTATAAATACACCATGATTTTCATTCCAAAATGACGTCGTATTGGACTTACTGCAGATAACTTATTTGCAGTAACCACAGAAAAAATGAACTCTTATGTAATTTAGACTTTAATATTTCTACAATACAGGTAAATTATTTATATTTACTTCTAAAATGACGTTGTTTTGAGTTTAAAAATTAAAAAATTATAATTAAAAAGATTATTATAAATTATAATTATAAAAATATATTAATTTCGTCATAAAACGACTTCATTTTGAGTTCAATATAAAAAAATATAATTATTACAGAAAAACAAATCCTTTAATTTAAGAAAAATACATTTCTCATTTTTTTGTATTAGATAATTTTATTTCATTTATAAAAAAAATATATGTAAGATTTAAAAAAAAAATATTCTTAATAGTTTCCACTTGAGAAATATATTCTTAATTAATGTATTCCCGTTAATTATTATGTATTTTTATTTATTTTTTTCATTGCTTGGTCAATATCTTCTTCTTCTTATCTATGACTAGTCAAATATCTTCTTAATATACTGTTAGGCATTAGCCAGTTCTTTGAAATAATAATATATCTTTGAAATTGTTTATTCTTCATTTTTATTTATCCATTGTCATTTCTTATCACCTAATTCTTTTTGTTCATTTTTAAAATGATGTTTTATATGTTTACGTCAATTTATTAATTATTGTCATTCCTACATGTATTTCGTATTTTATTATGAAAATATAATAATAATGTATTTAAATAAAAAAGATTTGTCGTTTTTATGGTAAGAGTTTTGCTTGTTAGGAATGGTTGGACAATTTTTATTTTTGTTTTGGTACATTGCCAGAAGGTATCCTCATTCAACCTTCTCCGAGCACCATGCTCTCGGGGTACGGCCCGTTTGGGCTAGCCCCTCATTGTAATTCAACCTTCTCCGAGCACCATGCTCTCGGGGTACGGCCCATTTGGGCTAGCCCCTCATTGTAATTTGGCTTTTCCTCTGGCCTCAAAGATTTTCCAAGAAATTGCTTGAGGCAGGGTTTGATCCCTGCACCAAGCAATCCTTTGGGAGCTCAGCTGCCAACTGAGCTACCCTTGGGGGTTTGGTTGGACAATTTTTAAGTTTAGAGTAAAGTATTTTTTGGTTCATCAATAAATATTATTGGGTCAGTGTAATTTTTAGGGAGAAAAAATTGATTCCTAGTCTCTCTAAAATTAAAAATAGACTCATATTAATTATTTTAAGGGATTATCGTGAGTATTTTTTGAATTTCAGAGAAATCATAATTTAACTAATTGAATGTATTTTGAATTTTAGAGAAATCATAAATCAACTTTTTTTTTTTCTAATGAATTAAAATGTTCCTATAATTTTTGTTGAGAATATGTAGTTTACTCGTAATTTTACTATTGCCCTCTACCATACACGTGGAAAGATAATAAGCGACATGTGACCATACGGGACCCACAAGTAATTTCTTTTATAACAAAACAAAAAAATAGATAAAATAAATATAACTTTTAATTAAAAAATTAAGTAGGTTAAGAGTTGTATCAAACTAATAGTTTTACTTAAATATTTAATAAAATATTTTTTAAAAAAAAAAGCAATTAAACAAAGAGAGATAATAAACACACACACTGTGTCATTTTGCAAGTTTTTAATTTTAATAAAAAAAAATTTCTTCGGTCATCGGAGATAAAATTATCTTCAGTGAGCTCAAAACATAGTTGTTTTGGGTTAGAAAATTGCTCAAAACGATGTTGTTTTGGGTTAGAAAATTAAAAAATTATAATGATAAAGACTAATATAACCCTGTAATATATTAGAATTACAAAAATACATTAATTTCTGTCCTAAAACAATATCATTTTAAATTTATCATAGCTCAAAAAATCCTTTACCCTTTTAACAACTCATTGAATTAATTGAAGGCATAAATATCTATCTATGATTCTATATTATTTAAAGAAAGTTTGTGGAGGAAATATGGATATAATAACACCTCCCTCCGCGAAAAATATATTGCAATATCAGCACGTATATCGCGTTAACAGAAGTACGTCACATCAGTGTGCATTGTATCGAACAGAAAAAAATAAAATTAATTTTTATACTTTATATTATATCTTATTAATAAGATATAGTCCGATATAACGAATTTGAGTGCATCCGATGGACCATAGATGTTCTCTCCACCCTCCAAGCAAACTTTTGATATAACGGGTGTATTTACCCCTCACTAAATGAGAAAAAATTTTGAGATATAAAAGAAAATATAAAAAAAGGTTAAAATATAAAAATTCTTATTTTAGTAAATGAGTGTACCGAGTTCAGTACACATGTAATATTAAAAAAAAATTCCCTCCCTCGTGCCTTTACTCCATTAAACAAATTTTGGGTGCAGCAAATATAAGTACATCCTGCCCAAAAATAATAATAATTTGAAACTTAGATGAAAATATAAGTTAAAAGTTGGATTTAAAGAGGATGAAATTTTTTTTCACTTTTAGAGAAAAGATGTATCCAAGTGGATACATATGCTCTACTTAAGAAATTTTCCACTCCACCACCCATTTTACTAGCAATAATATCTTTGTTTTTTCTGTCTAAAGATGACATTTTTTTGCAATATTTGGTTTTATTTCTAGGGATAAGATATTGTAACATTCAATTAGGATTACTACCAATCAATTTCACTATTTAATTGACTATATTGATCCAACGGTTATATTTATTTTCAGCTTTATATGGTTATGATTCTCTATATGGCATTAAATATGAAAAATGATAACAATACAAAAGTGAAAATAAATATAAAGTATTTAAATATGGAGAATCATAACCATACAAAGATAGAAATAAATATAACTGTTGTATCAACATAATCAATCTAACGGTGAACTTGATTGGTAGTAACCCTAATTGGTTGTTATAATATTTTTCTCATTTTTTTTTATATTGTATCACATTTTTCAAAAATTTATCTAAAACTTAAAAATTAAATAACAAATATCTGTGATTTTTTTTATATAAGATTTGTCTTAACATAGATTATGTGAAGATAATTTAACAATAAAAATTTAATCAGTAGGCTTACGCAAGAAAAGAATGAGTAAAAAATCTTTCAAAAGATTTTTTATTTTTATTTAGAAGAAAATAATTAAGAAAGATGGGAGAAATTACATATCTCAATAAACAGGGCTTATTAACCTTAGTGAATATCTATTTTTAAAAAAAATAAATAGATATAAACTTTATGTGTGATCGAATTCATATAAAATTTACACACGAGAGGATTAATTCTTAAAACACAGTATCTTATGATAATTTATTATGTTGGCCCTTGATATTCACTATTATATAAAGGGTTTTGCATTTGTCATGTTGCATGATAAGTGTAAATTTTTTTACACATACATTGATATTTGTGCTGTATTTTTACTTTTCAAATATGATGGACCCTACACTTATTGTCTCTATAGCATGACAAGAAAATTGTCGTACAACATGATACTTGTTTTTCTCTTGTATAAATTAGAGTTTGAAACTTATATTTCTAAAACGGGACAGGTTATATTTACAAATTTTTTTGCTTACAAACTACACTAAGTACGATCGGTCATATTTTAATCATGCAGTGTACGACCGGTCGTACTTAGTGTAATTTCCAAAAAAAAATTTGTAAACGGATCCTATCCCTTCTAAATCAGGTATTTTGATTTTATAAAAATTTGAAAGACACGTTGGACTGTCTATTAGATTTAAGATATTCGTTAAATTAATTTTCATTAAATATTATAATTGTAAAAAAACATTGATGATGCTAATCCATCTCAAGTGACTACCAAAATATTGATAGCTATCATTATTATGCACCGATTATTTAATATTTAATATTAATAAAAATAATTCATTTCTCAATATAATTTATTATATGTTATTACTATTGCTTGATTATTATTTTATATCAATATCACAGCCTAATGTTGTTGTAAAATTTTAAAAGGAAATTTTACTATTTCTTATCTTGACTGCTTGATTTTTTTCTTTTTCCAAAACTTGTACCTAATATTATTTTATTTTTAATTATATGTTTATTTAATATGTTTGTTAAAAATAAATTTTCATTTCTCAATGTAAATCGACTATATGTTATCACTATTACAGTATTAATTGATTAACATGTTTTTTTAACACTAAAGCCAAAATATCAATTTTTTTAAACAAAATTATATTCTATTCTTTTTGTTTCAAAAATTGAACTTAATGATTATTTTATTTTTAAGATTTATTTAAAATAATTTTTTACTTTTCAATGTAATTTTGCTATATATTACTCCTATGAAATAATTAATATTTTGTTAGCAACATTAGTAACATTTTTGAAAATTCATTATTCTCTTATTTTATTTTAAAATAAAGATGTGTTTATTCTTGTTTTTGAACACGTCTTAGGTTAATTTTCCAATATAATTAAGATGTATGCTGCCGCTTTATTATATGTGAAGGTTCGACATCAAGATAAACAGTGTTGATACGTGGAGCTTTAACGCCCAATCCATGTTCATGGTTTATATTGCACATTCTTCCAATATTTCACATTTTCTTAGATGTTTTTCTAACTTCAAATATTTAATTAATTAATAATAACATCATTGCTATTGTTTCACTCTTAGAAGATATTTTACAGTAATATGCAACTGGCATCATTATTTTAGTCAATGTTGAAGGATGCATCAAGGGTCCCAAATACTCCCAATATAGAGCAACTATGTCCACATTGATTGTGACATTAAAAACGTGAAGCATACCTCCCTGCTTTAATTTTAATGATTATGATACTCAAAGGATTTTACCCATTTAGAACATTTTGAAATATGATAAAATATTATAAATAAATTAGGTGAAAACATTTTCAATCGTTAGATAGTAACTGCGGAGACCAGATCAATCATTTTTATTTTTTTACTCTTGTTATCTTATTTTGGGAATTATTAGAGAGATATAATATAAAGTTATTAAAAAATTATCATTTAATAACTTAAGTTTAAGTTGTTGGGTTGAATTGACTATTTATCATAATATTATAATTTCTGTGATCATGGGTTATAAATTCGATCATCATTACCCCTACTTTTTAGTGGAATTAAGTCAATCCAAAATAAAATAAAAAATGAAACTATACAATATTCATACTTCAAGCTCAGAGGCTTTTATGGGAATATGTTAGAGAAATATAACATAAAATTATAAATAGGTCTTCACTTATTAACTTGAACTTTTAGTTGAAATAGTTTTAATAGGGATAATATATATATATATATATATATATATATATATATATAGGGATAGGATATTGTGACACCCAAGTTATGTTACACCCATGTGACACCCAGTCAATCTCACCGTTAGATCGCTTATGTTGATCCAACGGTTATATTTATTTTCATCTTTGTATGGTCATGATTTCCCAAATTTAAAGTGAAAGCATTAAATATAGGAAATCATAACCATACAAAGGTAGAAATAAATATAAAATATTAAATTTGGGAAATCATGACCATACAAAGATGTAAATAAATATAACCGTTGGATCAACATAAGCGATCTAACGGTGAGATTGACTGGGTGTCATATGGGTGTAACATAACTTGGGTGTCACAATATCCTATTCCATATATATATATATGGAAAAAATATTTCTCAAGCAGCTTGAGATAAGTTTATCTCCGACTATCCCAAAACTACGTCGTTTTATTTATTTATTTCCTTATATTAATTGATTCACCTTTGAATGGTTATGATTCTTTTTTTTTCTCTCTTCCTTTATTACCATTGATCCATCTTTGTACGGTTATGATTTAGTAGCCGGAGATAACATTGTCTCAAACAGCTTGAGAAACAATAAACCCTATATATATATATATATATATATATATATATATATATATATATGGAAAAAATATTTCTCCGACAACTTGAGATGAACTTATCTTCGACCACCCAAAACTACGCTTTTTATTTATTTATTTTCTTATATTAATTGATTCACCTTTGAATGATTAGGATTTCATTTTTCTCTTTCTTCCTTCATTACCATTGATCCATCTTTATACGGTTATGATTTAGTAGCAGGATATAACATTGTCTCGAGCAGCTTGAGAAATGATAAGCCCTATATATATATATATATATATATATATATATATATATATATATATTATCGCAATAATGTTTTTGTTCTTAATTAATTGTAATTGCACTTTTCCAAATTGGCCATCTCAATGAAGTGATCCCAACAGCTGTTTGATTCGATTTCAATGCTCATGAGCGTATCACGTAAAACATGGTGACAGCAATACTATAACGATTTTCCATTTTGATTAGTTCTTATAACTTATTTTCCATTTTGATTCAAGTGATTTGGCAATTAATACACTTGAGTTGGATTGGAATCTGCAATAGCTGTATGTTATAACATTAATCAAGCAATAACTTATAATAATATCATCAATTTGTTTGTTGCTTTGCTTTTCATGTGGATCGTGTTTTGGTTTTGCACAAAGTGAACGAAATCTACCTTGTTCAATTATTCTTGGATACTTTGATTTCGTTGACACACACAGCATGTGAAGAGAAGCTAAGCTTTATTATGTTGTTTCTTGTCTCCCAAATATATATAGTATGTATGTGTATGTCTTATATATAGTGGCTTTGACCAAAGTCTAGTGGTAGCAGTTGCTGAAATATGAGGAAATTTGCGTGTGCTTAAAAAGCAAGACAGGATTATCCGCGGGGGGGTGGGGGGGAATGACCATGGAGATTGTAGTTCAAATTTTTTCCATTAATAAATTGGTTAATGTTAAAGAAGAGGTGAAAAAACGATAGCATCGAGCCCTTTCAAATGAGGATATTAATCCACCTGTGAAATTGGCACATAATTATTTTGAAAAAAAATGGGGCCGAAATTGCATGAAATCATTGAAATGGTCCCTAATCTTCTTTACCAAATGGGTGAACCTTAGAGACATAATAAAGTCATTTACAAACTGGGATACCAAAAGACAAAAAAAAAAGCCATTTACAAACTTTTGCTTAACAGCTTAAATTAAAAATAAAAAAAATTGTTATTGATATTGATCTGGACAAATATGGTATGGATGGCTCAATACGTATTAAGCCCAAGTCACACACGGTTAGACTCCTTCGGTAGTTTCGGGTCTGGGCCTGGTACAAATATGGTATGGATGGCTCAATACGTATTAAGCCCAAATCACACACGGTTAGACTCCTTCGGTAGTTTCGGGTCTGGGCCTGGTATTGCAGTTGGGGTGAGCCTGAGCTCTCTATCCTTCGTCCTTCTCGTTGCACCAAATGGGGTACCTGCGAAGACACTCCGATGCTTGAGTCAGTATCAAAGACAGGTGTTTATGTTGTGAAAATAAAGGATGATTGTACCTTGGTGATACATCGTGTGTTTATATAGTAGTTGAGATGTGTGCTTTGGAGGATGCATTTCTTCGTGGTGAAGGCAAAGGTTCCTTGGTGCCAACGTAGTGCGGCTGTCATGGTTTAAATGTGGAGGAGCTTGCCGCCACGGTGTCTAGTAGTAGAGTTATGGCGAGCTGGAGTTGTTCGTTGCTTACTGGTGTGAGGGCCCGGTGGTGTTATCTTGGCCCTTAAGTTTACTGTCTGTAAAAGGTATCCTCTTGCGAGGTGAGTAAGTACATCTTGCGTGCCGCGATGAGGTCATCGCGCCTTGTATGACACGATATGGTCATCGCGTTGGTGTGCCGCGATATGGTCATCGCATCCGTACCTGTTCTTTATGCCTTGTTCTGAGTCCTTAATGGATTTGGACTTCCATGTGTTATTAGACCTTGGCTGGACCTATATTATATCCGGATAAGATATGTTACGAGAAAATCATGAATATTATGGACAAGGAGAAGTACTACATTTTGTAATACAGAAGAATAAGATAATGACGGGCATTTTTGAAAAAATAATAATTGTTTTTGTCTTGGGGAACTAATCTGATGATGTAACATTGTATAACTCTCCCGAGTACTCAATGCCCAACCAGATGAACGGGACCAATGAATGTAAATTTAATATATTATAATATGAATGATAGTCTTAGTTTTAAATGATTCAATCAAATTTTCATAGGTTTTTCCTAGTACTATTTTTTCCCCCTCAAAAACCTTAATCGGCAACTACTACTAATCAAAGTTAGCTACTTTTACGAAAAAATTATTAATTCAAAGTTAAGTACCTAACCAACAAGACAACGATAATTATTCAATAAAGTAAAACAACCAATCTGAAACGCTTCCACTCAAAAATATATTTTATTAGGTGAAATTGGAAACGTTTTAAACAACGATTTTAAGAAGGCGTTTGGTAGAGAAAAAATATTTTTTTACAGGAACCATGATTATTAGAAATATGGAAAGAATATTAATTTCTTGGAATGTTACAAAAAAAATTATTTGATAAACGAAAATGGGAAGGTTATACTTACCATCTATTTTCGTTTACAATTGCTTATAATCATTTATCTTAACCGTTGATTTCCGTCAATCAACGATTATTATTTATTGTGAATTAATAATTAATTAATAAATTTATTTTATGAAAATCTTAATCGTTGATTGGCGAAAATCAACAGTTAAGATATAATTGTAAGAATTATAAACGAAAATAAGTTATAAATATAACCTTCGAAAATATTACTGGAAATTTTGATTAATTTTCCTAAGAAAAGGATGCAAATCCGGTGGCAGACAGTTGCTGGTGTTAAGTTATTCTTGTCCCTAAAAAGTATATGCTATCTTGTTTTCTACCCCATTCTAAAGATAATGACAACAGCATGGGAAAGCTCTAGTCACGATGTGTCGCACAACATAGTAGTATCTTGTTCTCACGGCAAGAATAATACTTGTCAATAACATGTATTATGCACATTTAAAATTGGAAAATATAAAAACAATGATGTAGGAAAGAAAGTTTGGTCACGTCGAATACATAATTATAATATTAAATTTATTTTTTATATTAATTGACAAGTCTTTGAGAAAAAAAAAAACTTTTAATATTATAATTATGGGTTCGCTTTTTCTGCAGTTACTGTAGATAAGTTATCTGCAGTAAGCCAATACGACGTCATTTTGGGACGGAAATCATGGTGTTTTTGTAATTTTAATTTATTTTAAGGTTATAATAATCTTTATATTTATAATTCTTTAAGATTTCAATATTAAAACGACGTCGTTTTGGAAATAAATGCAGATAACTTATCTGTATTAACTGCAGAAACATTATTCCCTATAATTATATACTTCTTCATATAATACATAACTATAATTTTTAGTATGCCCAAATCTCTTTCCTGGAATATTATATCCGATGGACCCTTTAAAATAAGACATGTGCAAATGAAATAATAATAATAATAATAAAAGCATATATTTAACTTTCAACATGACATTTCTAACTTTGTCCTGTAAATGGTTGCTTGTAGCCAATTAGATAAAGAGTCCATTTGATTTGTCAAAATAATGGACAACACAGTATTAAAATATAGAAAAATAGTTTTCATTATATATGAAAAAAAAAAAATTTATGCTACACACACAATTAAAAGGTGAGTCTCATTTTTATTTTTTTTATCTTTTCACTTTTTTGTGAACCCCACTCATATATTATGTGTATAATAAGAGAAAATTTTCTAACCTAAAATGAGAAAATTAATCCCCTAAAATATATCGTATTTTATTTTCAAAATAGTTTTAAGTATAAAACAAAAAACAGTTCAATGAATGATATACAATTCTAAATTTTTTCATTACCCAATCAGGTGATAAAACTTCGTTCATAGTAAAAAATAGTAATAATTGTTTCCGCTTCAGTTTTCAATTTTATTATCGCGTATCAAATACAAAGAATTTCACAATAAATTTTGCGTGCAAATTATACAAAATTTATAATTTTATACAAAAATCAGCAGAACAAATAACACAAAAAAAGATTTCATTGATCACAGGGAATCAGTGACTTAAAGCGGTGGTCACTGCCACTTAATGCAAAGAGACCTACTCAGCATCCTGATTGAGTAAAAATCCACATCAATCACAGACACCTACCGTGACCCTGGAAGATGGAGCTCTCACTTCAAGCTTTGAGAGCAACACTCAACAACAACAGCTCTACCTTTATGAAAAAGTTTAGTTATTCTCTCTTTCCAATATTATTGTATATAACCGTAACGGGAAATATTAGCTTCGTGTAATAGGACACAATAAAAAAAAATTCAAAAAGACATAACTTTAAATTCTTTTTTTTCTTTTTCTGTGCAATGAGATCCACATAAGTTTATGAGTGTATCATGAGATATCTTATCTCATGTTGCATAAGAAAATATAATCCCATAACTATATGTTTATGGTTTTCAATCACTTAACTTCTATTATTACCCTTTTGGCCGTTTAGAACAAAGTTCTACTTTACACATCACCCTTTTGCCAGTTTAGAACAAAGTTCTACTTTACACATCATTTAGATGGAGAGTTTGAGAGGGTTCAATAACTCTAGCAGGTCATGGACTAACACCCTAATATCTATGTTTTAGTTGAGGCCTTTTCGTTATGCCTATTATACCAACCTATCCCAGAGAAAAGAAACTTTGAACAAGGTTGAATGATAGTACTTTCTTAATGAAAACAAATGGCTTGTTTAGTAAAATTAATAAGATGGTGGTGACGTATGGTTTACCAGTGAGGCAGTGATATATATATATATATATATATGTTGCACAACAAACAGTTTTGGTAGTTCTACAACAAACAGTTTTAAAAAATACTATACAGTTGAAGTAGGGGTCTCAGTTGTTGATGATGATGATGATTCCCCAAGAAACTCTGATCTCAATTTCATCAAGAGTCGACCAAGATAGTTTAAGCCTTCTCCCTCCCGTCCTCCACCCCAAAACAGATCATGTGGTGAAGCCTCAACAAGAACAGAACCAGCAGTTGAAAGCAGCATAGAATTCAAATGTGGGTACATTGAGAACTTGCATTTCAGTGCCCTGTACATGACATCGATCTTTATGTTGTCCCAGTCAGACCTTATCTGTGTACCCAATAAAACATAAAGTTTCAGTCCTCTTAGAAAGAAATGGTAAGCGAACCAACCCAACATGCATGCTCAGACATCATGAGACACTAGCTGATGTATATTATACAGTAATTTGGAATATGTTTCAAAGTTTTAAACTAGCATATGCAATAACAAGAACTAAAACGATTTTGTTAAGCATAGAAATAAATACTCTCAACAACGCGTATACAAATAAGAAGAGTTCTAACATTTTTCTTTTAACCATTTCTCGAATTGCTGTCCAAAGAACAAAAAACTCACTGAAAAAGACAAACCATGGATTGAAATATAATTGGCATAATGCCTAAAACTAATGGATAGGCCTAGTAAAAGCATCTTTCAAGGTCAATATTCCTCAAAGCTACAAGTTGGATAACCCCTAACTCGAGTAGGAAATTATACTTGTACATAGCTATACAATAAATGTAAACAGACTTCTCATTACAAAACCAATCTACTGTATGATAGTGACTTCCATCATATCATAGGGCTAAAATCATGCCCAATAGAGAAAACAGCAAAAAGAAAAAAAAAAGATGTTAAACATAAAACCATTCATGTTCCTTCACCCAATCATTTGGAATAGTTGGTTCATGACATGGTATCAAATTATAATCATGTGGTTTAGAGTTCAATCTTTGTTGTCCATATTCTTCCAAATACAAAGCTAATCGTTAGTACAAGGTAAGGTGGATCATTGCAGTTTTCATGCTTCAAACCCAAAGGCCTCTTATATGAGGGGGCATCTCATATGTAAAACCATGTATGTGCCTTAACCCAACAACTTAATAGATTCATGACAAAAGCCACAAGGGAAATAATTGTTGCCAATTATGTCTCTAAGTTAATAGGTCAAGAGACATCAGATTGAGAGTTTGAGACTAGTTTGAAAATACCACATCAGGTCGCTGCCTTTGCATTAACCTTCCTATTCTTGCAGCTTCTTCCGGACTGTTTGCAGATTTAATCCTTTCAATACAATTTTGTGCAAAGGCATCATCAACCCCAACAAACTTCTGTGCCTACACATCAAATTATATTTGTAAGCAATGCAACAAAACTGGAAAGGAAAAGATGAAATTTATGTAAAAAAGCAAGTACCTGGTAGTAATGCTCCAAACTCAACCAAGTCACGTAATCCCCATTTTCATCAGGCATTTGAATGGGATGAGGAGAGAAATTTGCCAAAGCACCATAAGGATCCCATGTTTTATAGAAAAATATGATGCTTGACTCATATGGTGAGACAGTAGGATCAACAACAAAAGTTTCATCAAGTGATGGTATTATAGGTACCGTGTCTGGTAAGGGCTGAAGAAATCCACTAATAAGCATGTCAGGCCCAATCTGCATTACAGTTGCCAGTAGCATGACCCCATCACAGAAAAACAAAGGCATTATATATCAAGAACAACGCAGCCCTGATTGGGAAATTACTTCTATTAAAATAACCAATGCTAGAGACATCATAACTTTTTCCTTAGATGCATGTGATAGATACAACAATAAATACATGGATCAGATGTATATCTTTGGAAAGATTTAAAAAAAAAAACAAAAAAAACTCAGTACTCCTAATAAAAAACAAACCAACTCCTACCAACCTGCTCATAGCAAACATCAATTAGATTTAAAGCCTGTGACATCTCAACCATCCCAAGATCACCCACAGGAGATGGTGCATTCTTTCCGCCAATAATTTTAGGAGCAACAAATGCAAAAACCTGAAGCACGTAAATATCAAAATTATCCCAACATATTATAAAAAAAAAATTAAAACAAGATAAAGCAAACTAAGCCAAACTAATTCTAATCGGAATTTGTAGTGGAGAAGTACAACTATCCAAACAAATGGAGCCTTTAGTAGGGTTAGTCTCTTCATCATGAAGCCTCCCCAAAACAAAACAATAGCCATTATGTAAAACATGAAACAAGAAATCGAGACACAAATGAAGGGGGATCACCCCAAATCAAAGATTGTTTTCATTCTTATTTCTCATAGAATTTTATTCTTTTCTACCAATTACAATAAACACAAGAAAAACAAGTAATCGTTATCAAGTTAAGACTGTAGACAAATTTCCATTCAGTTCATTGGTCTTCTACCAGCCAGATTCAAGAGGCCTAGAAATATGGCATTACTGATCAATTTGGTAGATGATCAAAACAGATAAAAGCATCCAGTGAACATGGCTTGATTATCCCAAAAGTTTGCATACAACCCCACTGTTGCCTATCTATTAGCTTATAATCGACTATAGAGCAGTAAACTAGCTACAACAACAGAGAAGTATCCTAACAAAGTCGGTGACAAGACAAACTCCATTTCAAATTTTGCCAGGGGAAAGGGAAATGAAAAGGATAAATAAAACCTTGTGAATTACTCCAGATGAAATAGCAGATGCAGCCAACGCTCCTCCGCATTCCCATAAAATTGAAAGATACCCACGATCATGGAAATATTCCATAACATCTCGGGGATTTAATATGTCAAACTCCACAACTTCAACTCCTTTAGATGCAAGCAGCTTCTGGAAACTCCTCCTTGCACCCCTCTGTGTTACAACTATGGTAGAAACCTCAGACATGTCCCATAGGTTTGCTTCCTCCGGAAGATTGAGAGTCTGGGACATTACAATGCGAATTGGCATATGCCCACCTCCATGTCTGGCCGTCAGTCTTGGATCTGATTGAATTTCAAAGTATAGAAGGTATAAAAATTCAAATTCTGAAAAATGTGTAGACAATAATGACGATACTCACTGTCCCTTCGAACTGTATTTCCTCCCACAATAACAGCGTCACTTCTACCTCGTAGCTCAAAAACTAGATTTCTAGATTGCTTGCTACTTATCCATGATGCATGGCCAGTGCTAGCAGCAATTTTTCCTGTTGCAGCAAAAGGAAGGTTACTAAAACAAGACAGATACAGAAGCGGGTGTAAATTTTCAGAACTGCTTTAGCACATACTCTCTCACTGAATGCTCAATGAGAGTACAGAAAATTTATCCCACAGTTTAATGCAATTTTGAGGTTCTATACTCCAATTCATTCAAGATTGTGGAAAAAATGGAAAATTAATAGAATTCTCACCATCAAGGGTCATAGCATACTTGAGAACAGAAAAGGGAACATGTGAAGCAGCTCTACAAATCAAAGGGGCATTGACAAGACGACATGCTTTCTGGGCATCCTGCAAACAAAACAAAGAACAATGGCAATGCATGAATGTAAGTGTATAAAAATGAATCAAATCAAACCCCATTGATCTCTATAAAAAAAATCAACCTTTCCATTTCAATTAAAAATATAAATCATGGTAAAGTTAAGTTTTTGATTCGACAAAGAAATAAAAACCAAAAAGTAAAATGCATTGATGCATTGCACACACCTCTATAAGTTTACCAGTGAGATCCTCTCCAAGAAGATCAACATCCAGTCCTTGACTTCTGAGTGCACGCACAGCATTACCACGAAGATGTTGCAAGGGATGCCTCATTCCAACAACAACCCTTTTGACCCCTCCCTAGTTTGGTTTCACAGACACGGTCATTTATCAACTACAAACACAAACTAGAGTCAAAAACCCACCCCCAACCAACAAACAACAAACAACATAGTATTTTCTACACCAACAACATTGTACACAACACAGATTTGGAAAACTGAGGAACCTGAAGCAGAGCAGACACAGCAGCGTAGTCACCATCACAGTCCCCGGGTTCCATGTTCAGGTAAGCGGTGGCGCCGCGGCAGCGTTCGCCGGCGACCTCCACGGCCTGCACCTCGGCGGGGGTAGTGCCCTGCGCGTACAGGTAGCCCTCGCCGGCGACATCGCCGGTGGGGGTGGCGATGACGCAGCCGAAGTTGGGGTGGGGGGAAGTGAAACCGGCGGATTTGTCGGCAAGGTCGGCGGCGCGTCGGATGTAAGCGGCATCGAGCGCGTGGGGTGCGTTGTGGGGAGTGTCCATGGACGCTTTGCATTTGCAGATAAAAGAAGAAGGGTTGACACTGAGATTGAAACACAACGCCATCATCAACACTCAAATTTGCGTTTCTTCGCTTCCCGTTTTCTTCGTAAGTAACTAAGTGATGGTATTATAGTACACTTGTGTTGGATCTTCTTAGCCCAATGTGTTCTAAGTGAACCACAATCTCAACCAATCAAAAGTCAAAACCACGTATTCTGAACATGCGTAGCTGTTGCTGTTGCTGTGTGTTTTTCGGTTTTTTTTTTTTTTTTAACAACAATGTTTGAGACTTGAGAGAGATACTTATTTCACCAATATTTATGGCAATATCTCAAGCGTTTATTGTTTATCTGCTTTATACACAAAGTGTGTGGGATATATTTTTTTATTTTATTTTTTTTACGTTCCGTACAATTTTATGTGTATCTAAACATTAATCTCGTATCTTAATCAAAGACATAAAAAGGAAATAAATAAATGATATATAGCTTCCGGCATGGTTGGAGTTTGTAACGCTTCTACACAAGGATAAGGCAGAGGAAGGAATGAAAACATAAAAAAAAAGAATTGAAGGAGGAGCGAAGAAAGTTGAGAAAAACTTCAAATCTGGCAGGAGCACTGAATTCGAGGTTCACTTTTACTAAATAGGAAAAAAAAAATTCTGTATCCATACTTTATTTATATTTGTCTTTAATGGGACGTTTGGTACGTGGTATTTGGCCGGATTCCCGAGAAACTGAATTTTTCTAAATTTTAAATTTTCGAATATTATCGTAAACTGAATGTAAAAATCATATTTTTGAAAATTGAGATTTCCGGACAAATAAAAATTTCTCCTGTACCAAACGCCCCCTAAATAGTAAAAAAATTTCCCTCCCGCTACATTAGTTTTTTTATATGCCAACTGAAATTTTTTCTCATTTTATTTTTATTAATAATTATAACCATATTATCTTATTCTTTATATCTTGTTTTCAAATATTTATTAAAATAATAAAAACTTTATTTCAGTCCCATGTTTAAGATTATTTTAAGTTAAAAGCACATTAAAATCACAGGAGTATTGGGGAATTTTTCTCAAAAAAAAATTGTAATTTCTCTCCTTAATTTATAAAAAAGAAAAGTAGGGAAAGAAAGGTTTAAGCTATATTATACCCACACTGACACTGGACACGAGACATGACATGTCACGTTAATTTTAAAAAAAATATTATATTTCGACACGTTTTGATGTTAAATAATATTTTTAATATATAATATAATTTATATTTAATACATATAACAGTCCATAATAAGTCATATAACTAATCAAATATTCAAATTCCATAACATAAATATAAAGCAAAAATAATTTTTTATATCATGTTAATTTTTTGTGTAAAATTTCATAACAGACAAAAATTGACTTATAAATTAATTTTTTATTTTTAATTAATAAAATAAAAGTTAGAGCTAGAACGTGTGTCGAAAAAAATTAACTATATGTCAAAATGTATCAAAGCGTTGACGTATGTCAAACACACGTGTCAAATATCCGACACACAAATTTTTTAGAAGAAGAGATGTCCGTGCTTCCGAGAGTTTAAGTCATGTCCTCGTATGCAGTTACTAGCGGCACCTATAGGGAAACCAAAAAAAAAAAAAAAAATTATAATTTTCTACGTAATAGAAATATAAATCATCACGCAAACATTCACCCGCAAACCATTCATATATTTATAACATAAGTTTATAAAACTCAAATATAACTCATTTATATAATAAAACTTAAAACTAGTTAACAGAAAACACAAACTTAATCAAATATTTTGAATGATGATTGAAGTCGTTTCACTTGTTGCCAATAGCGCAAATCCTGCACAACGTTATTAACACATCATAGTGCAAACACCTAACTACAAATCAGAATCAAATCCTTCTTCGTTCCACACCACCAAAACGAACTTCATACATATCCACAAATCCCTCAAATAAGTATTTTCTGTGTTTAAGCAGATACTCAAAGGGTTGACATTTGAATAAAAAAAAACAGTGGATCGATCTCTCGCAATTGGCTTATTTTAATCAAAAATATATATTCAGTGGGACATTCATCTCGTGTCTGTCGATGGCAAATGTCTTGAGTTAAAAATTTGAAGAAACGAAAGCATGTGAAAGAGAGTCAGAGTAAATCCATTATTTAACACTCAAAACACAGTAATACACCCCGTAAGACATAATCACTCTGGCGTGCAGATTACACGCAAGCACCGTGATATGTTGCGAGGGCACGATGGAGAGAATAGAGTCAAATACAAACTGAAACAGATTATCAGTGTGCCAGGCAAATCAAACTTATGAGAATACGAGTCAATATCTCAGAAAGGGGATATAGCTAATATGGTTAAAAAGCTAAAGACAACGTAATATCTTCAGCCTTGAACCTTCGCCGCACTCATTCCTCTTCTTCAGCCTCCTCCAGCCAACTAACAAAAGGTTCCAGTGCCTTCACGAAGGTTTGCCTGTTGAATTCCAAATAAGCAACTATAAGTAAATGGTATGGCAGTAAGAATAAATTATAGACACCGTACGGAGGAAACTTAATTAGGAGATTTTTTTACATGTCAGAGAAAAGTCCACAAAAAATTGCATACCTGCCCTTGGTGTTTGTTCCTTTTCGAAACCAATGAAGAATGGTATCTTCAGCAAGCACATCCTGCTCATAAAGAGATCTAACAATCTCAGGGAACAGCTTCATCAGTTTAGCATCCTCATAGCATTGCATCTGTACTTTGTACATCAGTTCCAGCTCAAGTTTCCCACTGGTGCAGAATGTATTCAATAGTTCTGCCCATGTTTTTACCTTTATCATAAACAAAGCACTGTCATCAACACCTTTTATAAAGATAAAACATGTCACACATATGAAACTAACTCGTTAGTTTTCTGGATAAGTAATTATATGGAAAATCCATTCACTAAAAGTAGGCATAACCATTAAAACAAATCAAAGTGCGCATGTGATAACACTGTAAAAGAAAACCATATCACCACTCAGAACTTGTTACGCAGAAATCAGCTAGCTTACAAATACACAACATTCAACTGCTCCTTGTAGATTCACAAACCATTAACATGTAACATGCACAGATAAAACATCAAGAGATTCAAACCATAAAAATTTAAAAACCAACGAACATATTCCAGTCAGCAAATCTGATTTGGATCATAAAACATGAATTTTAAAAACACCATACTTGAATCTGTTTCCTGTTCAATAAGAAACCCAAATACACAAGGTCCAAGATAACAAAGGAGAAAATATCCACGCAACCAGATGAAAAATATCTAAAGGATACCTGACGCAGGGCTGAATTTGCATTCTGTTGCTGATTTTTCCCTGACCACTGAACAGCATCCATTAAAACATCCCACAAGACCCGCACAATCTCAGTGTCTGGCAATTTAGCATCTCTAACTCGCAGCTTCACAGTTTCAATGACTTCAGATATATCAACCTCCTCCGTTATCTGCGTTGTTAAAGCAGACTTCATTTCCTTAAGTTTCACCTCAAATATTTTCTTTTCATTATACTCCACCAAGGCCTCCAGTCCTTCCTTGCTAAAAAGTTGACAATGAATAGACATATATGAGGTCCACCATAGTTAAGAAAACAATAGGGAATGACAAAAACACAGTCTACTAGTCTAACTAGATACCCACCTATAAAAATGCCAGACAATAATAGCAATTGGATGAAAACAAGACTACAAATCACCCCCGGGAATTTTAAAAACAGATAAGAAAACCCACACTTTAGATTATCAATTAGCAAATGTCTTATTCAAGCCAAATGATAAGCAGACTCGGAAACAATAAAAATCCACACTTCAGACATCAAAAAATTGGTAGTAGACGACCATTGAGACTTGCACTTCTGCCTTTCTATCAGTATATTACACTAAGATTATGCCAAGTACTTAATCCGAATCCGGAAAGACGCAGAATAATTTTAATATTATATTCACCCACATATTACACTAAGATTAATCTCAAAAGGTATTAGTATTTTGCAAAAATAAATCTATCACAAACTGCCAAAAAAAACAAAAGAACCAATGGCATAAACAAAAAAATCAACAACGATATAAAAAACAAGCATTTTGAAACATTTTCTAGGAAGATGTGTCCTTTTCACTATTAAGTAAGACTTACGTGAAATGCTCAGAGAAAGACTCATTAGATCTTTTCGTAGGGGGGAAAAAGTCCAAAAGATTTTCCTCTACTTTACCCCGTTTCAGAATTGAAATAAGGTCATCTAGGCTGTTGTCAATCAGATACTCTTTAAAGAAGTCAGTTATAAATGACAGAACTAGCCCTTTGGCCACAAGGTTATCTTTAAGAAGTGGTTGGAACACGGTCTCTGGTGGCAGACCAGATAACTTCTGGGAAAAAGCAAGTGCTGTGAAGATTGCCAACTTTTTCCTCTCATTTTCCTCGAAAAGCTCCAATGACTGAAGGAATCTTCGCATGACATTTTCAAGGTTCTTGATGAGAAATGGCTTTCGCCGCAAAATCTTTTGTATGTAGATTACTGATGGTAAGATGAGTTCACGCTTTGGCTCAACCTCTATTATAGAGTAAGGATGGCGTTCCCCCTCATCAGGCTTGGTAGTTCCAGGTTGTGTCCGGCCCCCAGTGAAAACAACCTACAGTAAAACAATATATTAATACTGAAATCAACAAAGAGACAATAAAGGTTTTCTGCAGGTTTAGGAAGCTTGCCTCAAAAAAGGTGTCACCGTATCTAGAGAAGTTAAGGTCTGCAGATTCAATGGTCTTGGCAATAAGTTCCTATAAACATGAATTACTAAATCAGATTTATGAATCAATCGGAGTGAAACGGTCCGTACGGAATGCAAGTGGTAGGCAAATGAATAAGATGTAAAGTGCGACATTAATATTACCAGATCACCAGCATTATCCAAATAAATCTGGACCACTGCATCCGAGAATGCTGCAGGGTCCAGGGGAGCTGCAATATTCCGTTTGCGGGTCTTAATCCGCGTGCCACTGGGGATTGAGACAAACAAAACAAAAAAAGTGAACCCCAACAGAGATTAAACATATACAAGATATAATGCAATAATAAAAGCTGCATGTAATAACTAGATCATATTATACAGGCACATGAACTGAAAGATTGCAGAGCTGCATGCATAATAGCATTTATATTGTTAAATTATAGTTTGTTAAGATGATACATAATCCTCTACTACCACGAGGAGCAAGAGGTGCAAAGAATCTAAGCCGGTCAAAAAGAAAAAATTAAATGGGGTCCCGTTTGTTAGAGAAAGTGTACGATGGGAGTGTAAATTAAGAAGGCAAGACTGTCATCAGACACATCACTTAAACGATTGACAGATAAAAGGTATAATTCAAAAAACTGTCTTCGTTCTATTGATAATGCTTACCGAGTACCAGTACTTTACTTTCACGCTCTCCAAAATGAAATAAACAAAAAGCCTTTGCTGTATGCATGGACGTTAGGAGGGTAAGGGAAGGGAAAGGAAGAAAATCAAAGATAAACGGGAAGCTTAAGAAATGATTTTAATTTTCCTTCTTTTTGAAATGTCAATAAAATTGTCGAGCATGGCATGGACACAGTTATGTTTAATTAAGCATATTTCACCTACGATCCAAGCAAAACATAAAAAGAACAAAACATAGCTTAACCACATAAAATATGGAAAAAATAAGGACAAGGGATTAACGTTAAGGGAGAAAGACTCACCCAAGAGTGGGTCTCTCCTTCGAGCTGCAAGAAAGACAATCAAGTTTAGTAAGGGAAGAAGAAAAATTAAAGATAAATCGCCAACCAATACACACCCACACTATAACTAGAAAACGCGCTACAAGGCAGAAAACCCGTGACGATAATAACAATAATAACAAATTAAATTAAACAGGTTTTACTCAACATCTTTCATAAACTGAAATGTAAATCCATTAAACCCAATCCCAACTAAAAATAAATCATTAGCAAAAAAAAATGAGGAAAAAAAAAAAAGCGATTTTGGAAGAATATATATATAAAGAAAGAACAAATGCCTTGGAATCCAAAACGAATTTAATTTTGGTAAAGACAGCGTAGATCCGAAGATGTTCAGAGTAAACAAAAGGATTAAAAGGAACCCAAATCGACAATAAGTCTCTGGATCTAAGAAAATCATGACAGAAATAATGAAAATAGTTGATCTATTAAGATAAAATCAAGGTAATTGCTGGTTCGGTGAAACAATAAAGGGAAATGGTTAGAAAATTTCAAAAAGCGATCACATCGCGATGGTTCAGATCTGGGAAACGAGAAACACAAAACCACATCAAAGATATCAGAAGAAGATAAAGAAAGAAAAATAAACCTCATAAACCAAGACGAAAAGGAATCGGAAGATCGGTGAGTCTGAGAGTCGGTGCTTGTCGAGGAGCAAGAGAGAGAAAGAGGGAGAGAGAGAAGGAGATAGAGAGAGGAAGAAGAGAAAGAGAAATGAGAACCTAAATTCTGATTTGAGTTTCGGCTACTATTATTCATCCAGTATAATTAATTTATTAATTAATATTGTTAATTGTTAATATTAATATTAAATATTAATATTAGTATAATATTACACCCGAGTAAAAAAATCTTCAATAATATCTTTTTAATGAAAGGAATGTAATTCATGTGACAATAATTATAAAAAAAAATAAAGGAGAATATTACTCTTATCTTATATAAGAATAAATTTGTATGCAGTCACATATTAAATAGAGATGATAAGAAAAAATATAAAGTAAGTCTTATCTTTTTGATTTGTGAGTATAAATTTTTTATTTTTTTTAAGTTTCCAGAAATAAATAGAATGAATAAATCAAATGAATATTTTTTAAATTTTAGTAGGTAATAAATGTAGTAGTAAGATATTTTCCAAAGCACCCACCCAACTTGTACCTGACGGCAATAATGTGCGTGCGTGAGTGAGTTGGCTTCTGAGGCTTGTTTCTACTAAACTTGTGTGCTATTTTTTGCTAGAGTTAATAATGTACTAGAGTTCAGTCAAAAAGATTCTTGTTATTTTGGATTTTTCTATTTTGAAAAAACTACACTTTTCTTTTTTAGAAAGGTGTTACTATGAGTTATAATTCTGTTCTGACTGATTCACATAGGTCGGTTGTTCAAGAGCTAAGCCCTGTAGTATCCCACATGTGTGTGATTTTTATGTACTCTCTCAATGTATTGCTCACTGTCGTACACGGTGACATATAGGCTAACACGGCTCATTTCTCCCTCTTATTATTTAGAAATATTCTCCCACTTATAAAAATTCCTTTTTTCAAAAAAAGTTATATAATATCACAGTTTTTTATTGAATTGTTATTTTGCTAGATTTTAGAGTTATTGTTATTCTTATAGATAGATCCATAGCTTAATCACATATCCTTAGAGCACTTATATATTTTAGAGTAAATACATTTTTTCGATCCTCAGTAAATTTTACGATGTCCGCTTTAGTCTCTAGTAAATAAAAAGATTATTCATGGTCTCTAAGAATTTCAAAGTGAATCCATTTTAGTCCTTTTGAGAGACTAATGTGGATCTTTTTTGAATTTGTGAGGGACAACAATTTCAACTAAATGGGTTTATTTTGAATTTCTCAGGGACCACAAATAACTTTTTTATTTGCTATGGACTAAAGCAGGTATCGTGAAATTTGCTGAGGAACAAAAAGGGTATTTAGTCTATATTTTATCCACATATCAACAATAAAAGATAACAAGGATAAAGAGATAAAAACTCTTATCCTTACAAGTTAGAGACTGAATCATATATAAATTTGGAGATCTTGACAGCCCAAGCACAAGAGGTAACTTCTATAAATAAAAGACTAAAGACCCTAGGTACACACTTTGAATCTACTTTATTATTGTTGCCAACACTGTGCACACACCTACATATTGGCTATAAGACTATTGCTTATGCGCAGTGATTACAGTATTGGCTATAAACCAATCAAGATATCTCTGAACGCATACCATACGATATATACATCTACAATTCTCTAGGACCGAACAGTTATCATCACACACACCCTACTTGAAGCCTTACAACTATTTATGCTTACTATTGGTAAAGAAAAAAAAAATTACCGGAAAAAAATTATTTTCAGGAATAATTTTTTTTTTGGATAAGTTATTAAAAGGTGTTTGTAAGCCAACATTTTTTAAGGAATGTTAATGTGTGTTAATTTTTCAATCACATGGAAAAAATTCACCCCATCAATAGTAGTCTTCTATAACAATTTTATATAGAAAAACAAATAATGATAATTTTTTTTTTAAAACTTTACTTTTACTTCACCTCGTATCAAATATAGGTAAATAATTTTCTCACCCACTTTTGCTGTAAAAAAAAATTCACCTCCTACCAAACACCCTCTTAGAGTTTTGGTCCAGAATCTGATTGACACCCATACACCGAAATACTTCAGCCGGATCAAATTCTTATAAATTATAATATTTATCTTGGAGAGTATATTTTTAAGTAAGTGTACTCCCAAAGCAAATAATGTAGCTCGTAAACAAAAAAAAGTATAAACATAATGTTTTCCGGATTATTTTTTTGGAGAAGGAATTTTACTCTCTGTAACTGTGGCGAGACTAGTTTTGAATACTTATTATTCATTTTGGAAATAATAGGGGTGTTAGAAATTTCCATTTTTCTAATATATCAAACAAAGTAAATAGTAATGATGTTTAATGTTAACTACCACTGACACGGAAAGTTATACAAAAAAGCCAGTAATATATTTTTTAAATTAAAATAAATTAGAGTATAACATAATATTTTTATAGGTATAGAAGTTTAATTTTTATAATTAAATGAAAAAATAGTATAATTTGAGCATCCTTCAGAAAATTGGAGTGTAATTTGTCGTTTCATTTTTTATTAATAAATCCTTTTAGAAAGGGAATAAGAAAATCCCCATAAAACAAAAAGCGGTGCATAATCTTTTTTTGTAATACAATTAAACCGTTTTAAACAAATATAAAAAATAAAAAATTTATTGCTGAATATATTCAAAACAATGGTTAAGAAATAAAATAAAAAATTATATATTAAACATTATTATAATATTTCGAATAGAATGAATATTTAATACTTATTTTTTAAGTAATGATAAGTATCTAACAGAAGATATTATATATTCATTAATTGATGTCTCTATCGCAATTGTTAACAAAATTTAAAATATGAATATGAATTTTTCAATTTATGGAAATGTATGGAATCATTTCCAAAAAAAAAAAAAATGTATGGAATGGTAATAAGTGAGAAAATCACGTGTTTGGTCAAGCATGTTACCAATATTAAACTTTCTTTTAAAGGTATGTAAACTTCTAAACTCTGTTTGTACTCCTATTATAATAATTATACAATTATCTTTAAATATTTATCAGCTTTACATTTTATAATTATCATGTCTTTTGTTTAATTTTTTCTGTGTTTAAAATAAGGGAAATGATATTGTGACAACCAAGTTGTGTTACTACCAAGTGACTACCAATCAATCTCACCATTAGATCGATTATGTTGATCCAACGGTTATATTTATTTTCATCTTTGTATGGTTATGATTCCTCATAATTAAAGTGAAAGCATTAAATATGAGAAATCATAACCATACAAAGGTGAAAATAAATATAAAGTATTAAATTTGGAAAATCATGACCATACAAAGATGGAAATAAATATAACCGTTGGATCACTATAATCGATCTAACGGTAAGATTGATTGGTAGTCACTTGGTAGTAACACAACTTGGTTGTCACAATATCTTTTTCCTTAAAATAAAAAAAAAATTATTTAAAACTTTTAGAAAAATAAGCTCAACTAAACATGCTACCTTTTTTTTTATCTAAATCAAAAACTAAAAAAAAGTGAATTGTTAAGCCATCAAAACCATTATATTAGTCATAATATTATAATTAAACAGATTGATATAAGTAAAAAAAAAAAACAAGTTTCGTTAAAGAATTACTAAAACGTACACCGAAATAATAAAACTGCAATGGTTTAATTATAGGAACACATGTTTTTCTTATTGTATGAGATAAATTGTCTAGTACAATACACAAAAAATGGATAGACCCATTTTTTCCTTTCTCTTTCCTCTCTTTAGTTAATCATAATATTTTTTTGAGAGTTGCACGAGACAACATGTCTCATCATGTAATAAAAAAAATCAAACACTTAATTATTAGTACTCAATAAACAAAAGATATCCGTATCATATAATTTTGATTGTTTTAAATAAAATGGTTAATAGCTCCTTAATTGCAAATGTTGGACTAGGCTAATCCTTAAAAGTAAGCCTCCCCTTTGCATCAGCCCAACGAGTCTCCCTTCTATGGGCCTAACCTGAGAATCATACAACGCAACAACCTATAAAGGACATAGATCCAAAAAGACTGTACAATCCAACTTCGGATTGGGGTTTGTCATTTGTAGGTTGTAGGTCCACCAAAAAATATGTATAGTTTCTTGGCCTGTCAAGAATTGACCTTTTTTCAATATATATATAGGGAAATAATAATCTTATGTTACATAAGATTGTTATCTTATGCATAAGACACAAAGTAAATGTGGGACCCATTTTAAATTTTTTTTTTCTTCCTTATTCTCTCTCCTCTCCCTTCTCTATGTGTGTGTAGGAGATAACTCTCCTCTTATGCAACATGAGAAAAGACAATCCCATATATATATATATATATATATATATATATATATATATATATGGAAAAAGTGTTTATCATATTAAATGACATAAAGTTGTATCATTTTAAAAGAGAGATAGACACAAAATAAATTTTTTTATTTAAATTTTAAATTAAAAAAAAATCACCCACTTTATCTCTCTCATGATTTTCATTTTCTGTGTCTATCCTAATATGTCCAGGTTTACCACAGCTGTAGCAAATAGTTGGCTTAATTGGTTTGGATGTATTTTGTGATTTATTTGTTTCAGTATTTGGCTTAGGATTTTCATTTTTAAACCTTTTGTTGTAGTTGGGTTTCTTACGAAAATTCCTAAAAGTTTTAACCTGTTTTTGTTCCTGTTTTTTATGTTTTTTAGGTTTTGTAGTACAAGGCAGACCAAATTGTTCACAAAAAGATCCTAGATCTTTACGATTTTGAGTTTTTTCTTTTGCAAGTTGACGTTGGATTTTATCATCTTGACAGATTTTTAAAGCTACCTTTTGGATATAAGCAACTAATTGTCCATAACTTAATTGCTCATAAGGGATATCTCCAGTTAGAGATTGATGACGGATTTTATCCCTAACTTTGTCTCCTAAAGATTTTGGAAGACCAGCTAAGAATTTTTCTTTCCAGAAAGGTTGTTGACTATCATCTCGAGTGTAAACCCTAGTTAGGAAGGTATCTTTATACCAGCGAAAGTCACCTAAGGTTCTACATTTAAGATTGGATAGGAGTTCAGCAGAACGATCTTTCCATAAGGATGGATCACCAATGAAATGTTGGATAATGGTGAAGATTAATTGATTAACAGCATCTGGAATAGTTTTTCCATCAGAGACTATAGGAATGCCATCAGGATCAACTTTAATGGCATTAAGAACAGAATTTTTTTCATCTTCAGAAAGATAATTATCCCACCAACCTTTGAGTTGACCAGAGAAGCCAGAGACAATAATATTGACTATAATTGCTTCAGAACAATTATGAGAAGTTTGATAGGCAGTTGCAACCATAGTCATATGGTGCATTATATTGAGTATGTTATACTCTGATTGACCATCTATGTTCCATTCATAGACGTTGTTACCATTAAAACTTTTGAAACTTGTATTCTTTTCTTCAAGTAGAAGATCAGGAGCAGTTGCTTTTTGGTAATAAAGTTTGGAAGGGTTTCTCCAATTATTAATACCAGTTATAGGATTAATTTTAATTTCAGATTTGTTATCTGACTCAGGAGATTCATCATAATGATTCAGAGTATTGATAGTTTTTGACCGAGTGTTATGTTTATGAGACTGTTGAGTCTCTTGATCAGAATGTTGTGGGGTATCAGGAATGGTTAATGTACTTAACTTCTCATCAATTTTTTTAAGAAATTCATCCTGAGACTGAGATTGAGCAGGTTTTAACTTTGCAAACTCTTTTCTAAGTTGATCATTCATTTTGAAAGGTTTGAACAAAGGTTTTTCTAAGTTTTTAGAAGAAGATGCAGAGGATGAAGGTTCAATAGTTTTGATAAGTTTTTCACCCAAAACTTGAAGATATTTGTTGGTGTAATTAGATTGCTCAATAAGATTTTTAAAATCCATTGGAGAGACTTGTTCATTTTCATCTTTTAATTTAAAAGGTGAAGCAAGAACAGACCTACTTTTGTTATCACAAACTTTTGGGAGATAAAAAGAAGTTGTGGGAGGAAATTCAGACTTGATAATCTCTCCTTCTTTCAGGTGCCAATCAGTGATGACATTAGCAGATTGAGGAGTCTTGAAAGGATAATCAATGTCCTGTTGGACAGAATAAGCTTGAAACCAATCAAAGAAAGGAATATTTAACTCTACCTTGTCAAGAAAGTTATAAAATTCTTCTTGAATTAGTTGTCTTTTAATTCCCTTATAATTTTGGAAGAACCATTCTTTTTGAGGAGACCGTTCCTCAGAATTAAAGTCTTTCCTAAGGGTTTCCTTATCTATAATAAACTTATATAACATCATAAGAATTATGCATAGAGGAATAGGTTGGAGATTGAATAGATTTTGGGGATTGGATGATACTTTGTTCATTTTCTTCTTCTTTTTGGGTATATGAAGGTTTAGGAATAGAAGAAGAAGTGTCCAAACCTTGGAGATGGAGATTGAACCTACTAGGTTCAGAGATTGTAGAGAAAGATCTCCTTGAAAGAGCAGATTGAAAATCTTCAGAACGAAAATCTTGAGTTTGAACAGACCTGGAAGAACTTGCAGAACTGAAAGAGTTTCTTCTATCGAAGATTATTTCAACAGCACCACTTGGGAACTGCTTGATTTCTCTAAAGTTTGGAGTATCTCTAGGTTGAGCAGGTGTTGCCTTCTCAAGTCTCCATTTATCTGGTAGGACTATGTCAGTCCAACGGATGGTTTTGGGAACAGTGACATTTGCTCTAGACATGTCAGTAAGGAACAAAGTAGTTTCCCCAGTTTTCTTGGGTTTAAGAACCCTAGAGATGGAAGAATTCAATACTTTATATTGAATCCTAAAAAGCAAAGCTGCTGGAATAGATCCGGATTTCATGTCCAGACCACTTGTCTCAATGTTCAAAGTTAAGACATCCAAGATATTTTTATCTTGAAGGCTAACCATACGATCAGGATAACAATTGAAAAAGATTGGTCCATTGCTTAGGCTTGTTTCAACAGTTCCAAGTATAGAATCTGTAAATTTGTTATGCCTTGTATCACGAAGGCATAGAAGAACAGAAGCATTTAGACCTTCAATTCCAAGAGGTTTAATAGCCACTTGGACACATCCGATGTGCAGATAGTTATAACTTTGTTTATGAGTTTGTATAGACGATTTTGAAAGTAGTTGAAATTCTTCAAATTCCTTATTTAAAGGGATATTTCTTTCAACTGTTCTGATGATATAGTCAGATTTCCGAAAGAAGTTTCCTTCGGGTTTGTACAGTTCATTAGTTGGAATTCTGGGAATTTCCCAGTTATCCAGATCTTGATTGATATCTTCAAAGGAGATTTCTTCTTTAAAAATATTTTTTGTATGATTTTTAACTTGATCTTTATGGATGGAAGAAGAAGATGGCTGAGATGATTTGAAAGAGAGCTTAGAAGAGAAAGATTTAAACATGATAATAAAACAGATGTATTTCCCAGATATCTGAACCATCATTTGGATCCATAGTAATACAGAGATAGATGTAAATTAACTTTTATCAACTGAGCATTAGATTAAGATTTTAACGTAAATAAACAACAGATTGTCAGAGATCTTCTTGATCCCTTGTTCAACATCGGCAAATTTGACTTACTGCCCTTCACATGGGACTTACTGCAACAGCTGAACAAGTTCTCAAGACTTTCATTTCTCATCCTACAATCATACATGCTTCTAACACATGTTAAAATGTTAACATAAAGCTCAGATAAATAACAGATAATTTAGATCTATCCATATATTCCTACTTCCCCATCAGGCTCTGATACCAGTGGGTTCCGGAAGTGTGAGGAGGGAAATGAAGTAAACTAGAGCAGAAATGGAAAGCAGGAAAGTAGACGGACTACTATATGAAATAAATGACTGAAATTAAAATGCAGAAATTAAAACATAAAATAAATTTAAGGTGAAAACCCAAGCTGTATACGGTAGGCCGAAGTCAAACTTGGGTGGAAGGATGGAGAAGAGAAGAGTTCATTACATAAGCAGATATGAAATAAAACTTTTATTCAAAACATAAAGATGGAGATTACAGTTACAGATTGAAAGATTAAAGAGAAAACAGAGAAGAAGAGAAAACTCAGAAGTACCTCGCAGTCTCTCTCTCTAGACTATCTCTCTAAACTCAGCTAATAAAAGGATGCCTTCAACATACTGAAGCAACCCTTTAAATAGATTGAAAAATCACTATTGCTACAGTACAAGTTACATGACCGGTACTGTTTGAACAGTGTAGGTTAAGTGAACAGTAACTGACTCGTGGTGCTACAGTTTCTGCCGACACTTTGATTACGTCAATGTATGCGTCACCTTATGCTGACATCATGCTCATGTCATTTTGCCATCAGCGTTACTACAGTGGTTTTCTTCAACAGTCTTCTGCTAAGTTGATTCCAAAACAATCATCCTCATTTTGGTAGAAGTCTTCTGTTGAAGAAGAGATAGAAAGAGATGAAGAACCTGTCTTCTGTTTAGAACTCTCAGCTTCTTCTTGGAGTAATTGAAGAATACCTTGCAAATTCTTTGCAAAATTTTCTTTGCTGGTTGATGCTGCTAATGCTGCTGTGATCTGAGCCTTTTGATTCAAGAAAAGGGAGGTTTCTGGATCAGCTGGCTTGATGCTTTTTGGATGTTTTTTAAACCAGAGCTTGACATTTTCTGGGTAAGCTCTTGAAGCATCAAATTCTATCCATCAAATTCTTGATGCTGCTGATGCTGCTGTGATCTGAGCCTTTTGATTCAAGAAAAGGGAGGTTTCTGAGGATGAAGCTGAGAAGATGGAAGAGGATGAAGATGAGGATGAAGCTGAGATGATGGAAGAAGATGAGGATGAATATGGGAGATGGGATGCAATGGGAGATGGGATGCAAGTAGATGAGGATGAAGATGAGAAGATGGAAGAGGATGAAGATGAGGATGAAGCTGAGATGATGGAAGAGGATGAGGAAGAATATGGGAGATGGGATGCAATGGGAGATGGGATGCAATGGGAGATGATGACCCAACCAGCCTGTATTGTTTGGAAACACTCCTACAAAGGTGTCATTACCTAGGTATGGTACTTCTGCCCTTTCTTTTCTTCTTTTTTCTTTTCTTTTTTTCTTGAAAATGTTTGATTATATGCTGATATTTCTTGCTTGAAAAGATTGAGTATGTGGTTTCTTGCTGATATTTCTTGCTGATATTCGACTGTGTTCTTTTTTCTTTTCTTTTTTCTTTTCTTGAAAATACAGTATGTTTCTTTTTTTTCTCTTGAAAATAGAAGATTGAGGGTGTGGCTTGTCAACAGTTGCTTGTCAATACCATACGAAATATATATGTTTCTTTCTTTCTCTTTCTTTATTATTCTGGCAATATTGAGGGTGTGGCTTTTCCATTATGTTCTTGCTTTTCTTTTCTTTTGATTTCGTTTCTTTTTTTTTCTTGATAACTGGGGATGTTCGATTGTATGCTTTTGTTTCTGTCTGCCCAGACATCATATTCTTGCTGATATTTCTTGCTGATATTCGACTGTGTTCTTTTTTCTTTTCTTTTTTCTTTTCTTGAAAATACAGTATGTTTCTTTTTTTTCTTGAAAATAGAAGATTGAGGGTGTGGCTTGTCAACAGTTGCTTGTCAATACCATACGAAATATATATGTTTCTTTCTTTCTTTTTCTTTATTATTCTGGCAATATTGAGGGTGTGGCTTTTCCATTATGTTCTTACTTTTCTTTTCTTTTGATTTCGTTTTTCTTTTCTTTTTTCTTTTCTTGAAAATACAGTATGTTTCTTTTTTTTCTTGAAAATAGAAGATTGAGGGTGTGGCTTGTCAACAGTTGCTTGTCAATACCATATGAAATATATGTTTCTTTCTTTCTTTTTCTTTATTATTCTGGCAATATTAAGGGTGTGGCTTTTCCATTATGTTCTTGCTTTTCTTTTCTTTTGATTTCGTTTCTTTTTTTTTCTTGATAACAGTGGATGTTCGATTGTATGCTTTTGTTTCGGTCCGCCCAGACATCATATTACTGGACTATTAACTGGTTTTTTTGTTTTTTAATTTTGTAAATTTGATTTTGTCTAGTTGAGTTTGTTAATTTTTTCAGTTGGTGTTTTATTTAACAAAACTAACATTGGATATATTTAGATATGTGGGTTTTCTATTTTATTTATTTTTTAAATATCTATGGTTTCGATTGGAATGATAACATGTTGGTTTTTCATCATGTTGAAGATGATGAAAAAGCTGAGAAGATGGAAGAGGATGAAGCTGAGATGATGGAAGAAGATGAGGATGAATATGGGAGATGGGATGGAAGTAGAAGAGGATGAAGCTGAGAAGATGGAAGAGGATGAAGATGAGGATGAAGCTGAGATGATGGAAGAAGATGAGGATGAATATGGGAGATGGGATGCAATGGGAGATGGGATGCAAGTAGAAGAGGATGAAGATGAGGATGAAGCTGAGAAGATGGAAGAGGATGAAGATGAGGATGAAGCTGAGATGATGGAAGAAGATGAGGATGAATATGGGAGATGGGATGCAATGGGAGATGGGATGCAAGTAGATGAGGATGAAGATGAGAAGATGGAAGAGGATGAAGATGAGGATGAAGCTGAGATGATGGAAAAAGATGAGGATGAATATGGGAGATGAGATGCAATGGGAGATGGGATGCAGTGGGAGATGATGACCCAACCAGCCTGTATTGTTTGGCAACACTCCTACAAAGGTGTCATTACCTAGGTATGGTACTTCTGCCCTTTCTTTTCTTTTCTTTTCTTTTCTTTTTTTCTTGAAAATGTTTGATTATATGCTGATATTTCTTGCTTGAAAAGATTGAGTATGTGGGTTTCGTGCTGATATTCGACTGTGTTCTTTCCTTTCCTTTTATTTTCTTGAAAATAGAGATTGAGGGTGTGGCTTGTCTTTTGTCAATACCATATGAAATATATGTTTCTTTCTTTCTTTTTCTTTATTATTCTGGCAATATTGAGGGTGTGGCTTTTCCATTATGTTCTTGCTTTTCTTTTCTTTCGATTTCGTTTCTTTTTTTTCTTGATAATACAGTGGATGTTCGATTGTGTGCTTTTGTTTCTGTCTGCCCAGACATCTTATTACTGGACTATTAACTGGTTTTTTGTTTTTTGATTTTGTCTAGTTGAGTTTGTTAGTTTTTTCAGTTGGTGTTTTATTTAACAAAACTAACATTGGATATATTTAGATATGTGGGTTTTCCATTTTATTTATTTTTTAAATATTAATGGTTCTTTCTTTCTTTCTTTCGTTTTTTTTTTCGCAATATTTAGATGTTGGTTTCGATTGGAATGATAACATGTTGGTTTTTCCTCATTTTGAAGAAAGAAGATGAAAATGATGAAAAAGCTGAGAAGATGGAAGAAGATGAAGATGATGAAAGAAGATGAAGATGATGAAAAAGCTGAGAAGATGGAAGAAGATGAGGATGAAAATGAGGATGAAGCTGAGAAGATGGAAGAAGATGAAGATGAAGATGAAGATGAGAAGATGGAAGAAGATGAGGATAAAGATGATGAAAAAGCTCAGAAGATGGAAGAAGATAAGGATGAAGTTCATGAAGAACTTGAGAAAGGTCTTAACCAAGAGGACCGATCAACCCAAAAGCAGTCTCGGGTTGTTTGGACCGAAGAGCTACATCGGTCGGTGTTTTGTGGCCGCTGTTAATGACTTGGGTGTTGACAGTAAGTTATTCACTCTTTCTCTACAATGCAAAGTAGTTGTTATCTTAATTGTTATTAATTGCTACAATTGGTCAATCAATTGATGTTTCTGCTTTATTTTAGCAATACTTTTATTATATTTTTGTGTAGAAATAGCAATCAAATCCTAATAATATTACAATGTGAAAACTAGTTCCATCACCTCTCTTTGCAAACTTTATTTCCACAAGTGTCTTCACATCCACTGCCCAGAATCCAACCATAATTCTTCGAACATCTGTCTCAGCCCCACTTGGATATATAATTTCTGTCATAATATTGGAATCTGCACCAAAATAAAAAATGGCTTCTCCGTTGTTAATACCAGTGTGCATTTCCAAATAACAAACAAATCCATTGCCCATGTATTCCTCTATTTCAGTAATCCTTTCCTTGGAGTAAGCTAATATACTTTTTTGGCATCTCTCGAAAACTGAACAAATCAAAATTCAAATTTTCCTTAATTCGATCATGATTAATTTGGTCTCATGAGAGTTGAAGCTGCCCAATTGGTCCCAACTGTGTCTTCCAGTCGCTGCCAAAAATGGAACAATGATGCCTTTTTCCATTCCTGTGAAAACTCTGGGTTTTTTTTTTTGTATTGCAAAAGTATATGTTTGTTGTATTTCTCCAATTGCTGTATTTTTTTGTTCAACATTATTTTGAATGGTTTCTCAAATACTCTTCCTAATCTGTAGTGCACTGGAGTAGATGTCATGGCATTATTGTTAATGAAGTCTGACACATTTGTATGTTCTTTTGACTGCAGAGGTTGTACCTAGAAAAATTCTTCAATTGATGAAGGCTGAGAAGCATCTTACTAGGGCGCATGTGGCCAGCCATCTGCAGGTATTTTTTTCTTTTCCTTTCTGCTTTAATTTCATAAAACCATAGTTTTTCATTTATAGAACTTTATTTGTTTTTTTTAATTGCTGCAGAAATAAAGACTTCGACTGAAAAGAATCAGGTCTAAGGCAACCCAGCAAGTCAGTCCTTTTAAATATCCTCTTCATTTGGTGAGATGATTAGTCCTAGGCAAACAAGTAATATTGTTCCATTTCAGGGGTTGGCTGACCAAAGCCAGGATGGCAGTTATGCTTCACATCTTACCAATTTAAGCTCAATATTGACTCGGATTATTTGTTGTCTATGTAGTTGATAACACCAATTATTTGTTGTCTATGTAGTTGTAAATGGGATTCAAATTTAATTCTTTGGCTTCCCAGATTTGTTCTCTACTGAGATTGACCTCCATTCATTTGTA
>NW_026895831.1:0-18266 GCF_033153095.1 Gastrolobium bilobum | reverse complement strand
GATGACATTCCTTCGTCATCCTCTCAGCCCCTTGACATCGTGCCGCTTCTTGAGCAGACACATTTACTTCACCTGGCGGAGATGCGGTGCCCATACTCGGAGGTTATGGTAAGAGCCTTCTACCAGAACCTTGGCTACTCGCAAGGCGAGCTGACTTCCCGTGTCTGCGGGATTGATATCATCATGACTGCTCCTATCTGGACGGAGCTACTGGGGTTCGATTTTGATGGTGTCACAGGAGCAGCACTATATGATGGAGACAGCCATCATATATTTGGTGATTATAACCGGGAGACCATTGTTACAGAGACTAGGAGGGCAGACGCTGAGCCCGGTCATTTTGCTCATTATCCTGTTAGCAACTTGTCAGTTTCTGCTCGCATTCTTCATTATGTGGTGACACATATTATTTTCCAGCGCCCGCATAATCACTCAAAGGTGCTGGAAGGGAACTTTGTCATCCTGTGGGCCCTCCTTCACAGTCAGCAGGTGAACTGGAGGCATTACATATGCATACTGATGTGGAAGGCAGCCAAGTCAAAGAAGGCTGAATTGCCTTTTGCATTTCTGGTGCAGAAGATTCTGCATAGATTTGGAGTGCCTATGGCAACAGAGACCTTGAAGACCGCCAGAGGCTGGAATGCTATATTTGGTGAGAGGCTCCTGAAGCAGTGTGGGATCCTACCGAACAGAGCGGGTATCTGGACGTGGAAGAAGGCACCAGAACCACCTGAGATCCCATTCCACCACGATGCTGAGATGGAGGATGCACCTGCAGGTGATGTGTTGGTCTTTATGAGTTTATGCAATTTTGTGTTGTTTAATTTTTAATGTGGTATTGAAGTTTGTTTTTCATGGTTTATGATGTAGGCCTTGATGATGATGACGATGATGATGGCGTTGCTGAGGTTGATGTCAGACCGACACGTCCCACCCGCAGTCGGCGACCACCAGCTCCTCCTGAGGGTGGATGGACACTTGATCATGTCATGGCATTCTTATATGATCTGACTACTGACTTTAGAGGATATAGACAGAGCACGAGCAAGTGGCGAAACCAGATGGACACAAGGGTTGCACGGTTGGACACAAGGGTTTCACGCTTGGAGGGTTTAATTGGCGAGGGTGCCCATCTCAGGAGGAGGAGGAGGAGGAGGAGGATGATGACAATGGGGATGACACACAATCGGATGAAGAGAATGGGGAGGACACGGCATCGGATTAGTGTGTCCATAGGGTTTCATATCATTGATTTAGTTTGATGTAATGTAGTCATTTTGGTACATTTAGGAACTTTACCTACATTGCATGGATGTTTTTGTACTGGATATTCAAAATTTGAATGAATGAAATTTTCGTTTTGTGCACGTTCAGACTTGTTGGTTCTATGCATTAGTATGGGACCTTGCATTAATATTGTCAATCCACCCCCAAGTCATACCGTATGTAGGTATTGCACAACAATTACCAAAATGCAACAAAAATTGCCAAAACAGCATCTGCAACTGGTCTACCCGGGTACCACGAATAGTCTACCCGGGTAGTATGTACTCGGGTATATCATTACGAGTTACCCGGGTAGACCAGTTGCAGATGCAGCAGCAGGTGCTGTTCAATCCATTTTGTTAGCATCTTGGTAATTGATGTGTAATACAATAACCTTAACTGACTCGGGGAAGGGGTAAATGGGTATGGTAGACATTCGGATTGCACAATACGGAACGAGTGACTCGCTAAACTTAACGGATACATTTCAACAATACATTTCAACAACACAAGAATACAGTTCAACAATACATTTCAACAACACAATACATAACAAATACAAGATAAAGTTTAGGGTACAAGGAAACAAAACAATACGTAAAGTGATTGTCATTACAAAACAAAGTACTACACAAAAACAATACGTAATCATGCTTGTCTTAGTCTCAATGGACATGTACGAATGTTATGTCCAACTTGCTTGCAATGCTTACATCTGCTCTGACTGCTAGAGGGTTGAGACTCAACCCAATCCATCTCATTCTGAATCCTTGAAGACTTTGGTCTTCCTTTTGCACGTACCAACTGAGCATCCGGAATTACAGTAGGCCCAACAACGGATGGAATCAACAATTCATTGCCAATAGGAAACCAGTGTGCAGCATATACTTTAGCAATGGTTGGAATTTTGAAAACATGATCCACAGAACCCACATTCACCTCCGTCATATACTTTAGCCAATTTGGCAAGAATGCGTACGATTTCTCCCAGTCACCAAACAACTTAACGATGGCCTTCATTTTTGCCTTCCAGGCCTTCCTGTACGTTATGTTGTATCCATATGTTCCCTGTATCCTCTCCTGTATCAGAGCTGGTCTTGTGGATGGATCTTCCTTTAACATATCTGGAAAAAAAAAATTAACTTTACCATATTCTCAATTAATCTGAATCATTAAATAAACAGTAGAATACATACTCATTATAGCCGCACAAATGACATTTGAATCCAAATGTCTATGATCCTGTGCTAGGCCTTGATTTAGGCATGTGTGACCTTGACCCCATTTACGGACCACCCAGTTAGCTCCCTTCTTCGGCTTAATTGCCCTCATATACCAGGGACAACCGTCAGCATGGTTTTTACACTTCATAACAAATCTTGACTCGTCGCTTTTTTCAACTATGGCTGTCCTGCGCCCCTTCATACAATGTATCTTCACAGCATGTTGCAATTCTGGTTTGGACCCAAATTCTTGTTGCACAAATAACGGATCTCCTAACTTCCAACCTCCGTGCAAGTCATCATCGCCATATAGGATCTCCAACTCGTCATTAGGGAGCGCCCAGTTAATGAATGAATAATGTTGGCTTTCATTCCAGAATGGCTCCTCAGACCCTGCATCTAAAGATCATGTCAAATTTAATAACTTACCACAAATAATAAATTGTCTAAAGCAAATATTCAAATTTAATAACTTACCACTACTGACTGGGTCGACATGAAGTGGTGACAAGGCTGGGGTACCGAGACTTACGGCGCTCATGTCAGCCTCAAAATTACCGTCCACATCAGTGTCTGACGAATCACCTTCTGGAATAGCACTTTCAGGTTCTCCCTCCTCTTCGCTGTCCACATAGTCCTCGTCTTCATCCTCTTCATCCTCATCCCATGCTACCTGAGGAGGTGCAGAAGATCGTACAACTGTATCTTCTTGACCGGTACAGTGTGCAGTAGTGGTTGTATGCACCGGTAAAGATGAAGATTGTCCAACATCAACTTCAACATATATCTCAATATATTTTAATACTTTCCATTCAACAAACGCATCTGTTACGAACTCCACATCTTCATCATCATTTATATCGTTTCCAATGTAGTATATTGTATCCATATCCACTACAGTCTCTAACCTGGCTATCATGCGGTGGATGGAATGTATGCCTTCTGACCCCATTTTTTGAAGAATTCTCTCCTTCAGTTCATTGCATGTAGTGCCCACTTTGATTTTCATCGTTTTTGTTTTTCCTTCAAATCGGACACCGTTCGGACCTTCAAAATGCCTCCCATTGTAGTAAACAACTATAGGAACCATGTTTGGACTTGAACTCATCTTTCACACAAAAATTAGATCTAGGTTTTGGGTTTGGAGGTTGGTTCAGATTTTTTAGCACAAAATGGGAGTGTGGAGATGTAATCTCAATGTCCCCCCAAGATTCAGCTTTCTGAAATGATGAGATGAAATATGTGTGATGTTTCAGATTAGAGAGGGTAAGAGAGAAAGTTTTGGGGTTTCAAAAACCCTATACCTCGCAACAATGGCCGAAACCCATATATATTGGGGTTTCTGGACGCGATTTACCCGGGTACACTGCTACGTACCCGGGTAAATAATTCAAACATTTTCCCAGATTCAAGAACTCAACCCGGGTACACCCCTACATACTCGGGTAGATAAAAAGTTTCAAAATTTACCCGGGTAGGTAATGGTGTACCTGGGTAGGCTTCGCGGTCAACGATCAAACAGGGGCAGATTGGTGTTATGTTTGTTGGGAAGGGTAAATTTTCGAAATAGTTTTGAATGAGGGGCAATTTGGTAATTAATTATTAATTAAGGGGCATAAGGGTCAAAAAGCCCAATTTAGTGAGGTATATGTTTGTGTGTGTGTGCGATGTTCTTCAGTCTTCAAAGAATAATTCTGTTTAGCTTAGGGCAAGCCTGAACTCAGCTAATGACATTTTTTTTTTGCTTATGACATTGAAGTTGAACCGAATGGAAGCACACTGCGTAGGAGCCATCTTTTTGATGAAATTTATCAAAGCCCACAGGCCATCTTTTTGAAGTTTATTATGCAGAATGCTAATTTGAGGCCCTGTTCTTTTGTATTACCCAAAACAAATATCAAAGCCCAGTACTACCTGGATATGCTTACTCGATAATAAAAAAAGGCCTATAGACAAAATAAAAAATTCCACCCAATTGAGATGCAAAAATAAAAAACGAAAGGTAAAAAAACTAAAATTCAGTTACGTAAGTTTCTTAAACTGATTGAGCTATTTCTTGCATGGGATAGTTATTATTAAACCAAAGAGTGACGAATGTAGTCTAGATATGCTTTTAATTGAAAAGGCTCAACAAGCTAACCTATGAAGCAATATAAATAGAAGAATAATAAAAAGGAACTGAAAATAAATAATAAAATAGGAAGAGGTGACCAAAACTTGAAATTCACATAGCGATAATTTTTAAAATGAAAACAAAGGTAACACATAATTTCTTAAACATCCAACAAAATAGCAACGCACTTAAGTGTGTGCAAATATACGAGAACATCTTTAACGAAAATATTTTATATGATCCAGGATCACTGAATTTGTTGGTGTTCCCTTTTACAACATTAATTTTTTTTTTTCCTTTTTATCTCTATTATTTTTTCTCTTTTCTATTTTACCTTCTTATTTACACTAAGGAACCACCTAAAAAATGGTAGTCCCGGTTCATAATAAATAATCTCATCCTTAACATGTAGTATAATTTGAAAGGCTGAGCTGTTTCTCCAGTTCACTTTACAAACAGATTGAATGACATTTCGTCCTTTCCGAGCTTGGGGGAAGTTCTGGAAATGAACATTAGCATGTGAACTATATAGCATGCCCCTTCATTATATATATTCCTTTGGAATTTGCATAGTTATATCACTCTCAGATTTATCATTCATTTATGTGTCCTACAAGGTAGTTGTGATTGCTACCAGTTTTGAAAATTAGAAAATTCGACATATTATTTTTTCCAACAATTTTAACGGCAAACAACTAGGATTTCGCTCTAAAAGCGACAATCGCAGAAACAAGTCCCTCAGAATCGAGATCTTTAATACCAACTTGAAAATAGAAGAAAATATATTATTGAATTATATTAGCAACTGTACGAATGATTTTCTAATTAAAGAGACTACATAAGCTATTGGGCTAAACCCAAGGAAGATTCTAGAATACAACAATAAATAAAATAATTATTATTATTTACAACAAGTATAGTCTTGGGTGTTAGGAGAATTAATGAAAGGTATTTTGATAAAACTCATAATAAATAAACAAATAAAAATATCAAAATACCCTTTATTAATTCTCCTAACACTCCAAAACACTCTTAATTAATTCTCCTAATACTCAAAACGACGTAGTTTTGGGGTGACCAGAGATAAGATTATTTCAAGTGACTTAAGAAATATTTTTTTTTCTCTCTCTCTCTATATATATATATGGGTTTGTTTTTTCTGCAGTAAGCCCAATACGACGTCGTTTTGCGGCAAAAATCATGGTGTTTTTATAATTTTAATTTATTTCAAGGTTATAATAGTCTTTATATTTATAATTTTTTAAGATTTCAATACCAAAAATATGTCATTTTAGGAATAAATGCAGATAACTTATCTGCATTAACTGCAGAAATATTTTTCCCTATATATATAGGTTAAGCAGATGTCATGTGATTTGACCTAAGGATTAGTCAAGTTTACTATGTACTACGAATAGTACATAGCATATTTCAGAAATTAAATATGTACTACGTGTAGTGCATGATTTCTGAAGAGAGAGAAAACTATGTACTACATGTAATACATAGTTAATTTCTGAAATACAATATTTACTACACGTAGTAAATAGTGTAACTTGATCAATCCTTAGATCAAGTCACATGGCAAATCATTTTGCCATATATATATATATATATATATATATATATATATATATATAAAGTTAATATTTTTTCAGCCACTTGAGATAAGCTTATTTCAATCAACCATTTTTAAATATATACTACGGGCAGTACATAATTAAAATGTTAAAATTTATTTATTTCTTCTCTCCTCAATCACTTTTCAAAATTTGTCTGCCGACGTAAAGAGAAAAAAAAAACGTAACTTTAACATTATAAGTATGTACTACTCTTAGTACATAATTAAAAGGGATAGCTTGAGTTAAGCTTATCTCAAATGGCTGGAGAAATAATTTTTCATATATATATATATGAGGCAGGATCCTTTGACACAGGTGTCAAATTTTTGACACCTCATCTGAGATCCGTTAGATCAAAAAAGATCAACGACTTTGATTTGTAAGCATGTGACATCGTTGATCTTTTTTGATCCAACGGCTCTCAGATGAGGTGTCAAATTTCGGTGTCAAAGGATCCTACCTATATATATATATATAATATATTTATATATATATGAGACAAGATCCTTTGACACGGTAGGAGACTAAAGAATTTGACACTAAATCTTAGTCATTGATTTCATGAATCTAATGGTTATAATTTATTGGATCGTACTTATTAATTAATTATTAATTTTGAATAATTTATAACCGTTAGATTGACAGAAATCAACGATTTAGATTTGGTATCAAACTAAAGTCAAACTTTTAAATTTAACTCCAGTGCCAAATGATCACATCCCTATATATATATAAAAAAAATATTTCTACAGCCACTTTAGATAATATTATCTATAGCTATCATTTTTAACTAAGTCTGACCAGTAAAATATGGTTATAACAATAAAACTGTTCTTTTTTTTCTCTGTTTAGACATTGTCAACTAACGTGACGAAAAGAGAAAATATAATTTTTATGTCTTACTGGTCTGACTTATTTAAAAAGAGATAATTGTAGATAATCTTATCTAAAGTGACTGTTAAAATATTTAATTCATAATATATATATATATATATATATATATGTGGATGATGACCTAACTTAAGGGTAATAAACTGCATGTTTAAGACTCAAAAACATGAATCAAGTTTGGTAATTTAATAAAAAAAAAAATTGGTAACAGGTAATTTAATAAAAAAAAAAAATTGGTAACAGGTAATTTAATAAAAAAAAAAAAATTGGTAACAGGTAATTTAATAATTTAAACCTGGTTCAATTACCAAGTAAGCCCTTTTTTTATTGTTATCCCTGTTGTTAACAGTTCAATTGTAAAAGATCATTAAGTGTTCCGCGGATAGTGGTTAAAATTTTGATTTATCATTATGATTTTACGTTTTTATAATTTTTTTTATCAAAACAATTTTACCAATATTTCAAACACTTTTATGTTTTTACGATTTATTACGATTTTTTTACATTATGATTTTACGTTTTATAATTTTTCAATTACTTTATGATTTTATTTTAAATCTCGATTTTAACAAGGTTGATTCCTCGCAATTATTAATCTCTGTTTATAATGAAATTTATTTTTTATTCTTAATGAATTGCATTTACGTATTAGGACTTACTTGTTGGAAAACTCTTAGGACTTATTTATATGTGATGAATTCAGTACTGATAATTAACTAGATTATGAATGAATAAGTGGGAATGTAATTTGATTTTAACCTTTCAATGGAATAATCACATGTAAATAAAAACAAAAAGCAAAGTATAAAATGTAATTTTAAATATTGATTAGGATATGTATAAAAAAAAATATATTGATTATGAAAAACGCAACTTAAATGGCTAAGAAGGAAAGTAAAGTTGCGAAAAAGACAAGAGACGTTAAAAAGCAGCATGTACGGGTCTTATAACTCGAGGAAACTAACAAAGTTTTCGTTTGCCTTTGTTTTTATGTTAAGGTTACAAGAATATTCCTTATCTTATATAATAATTAGGTAAGCTTAATATTTAGAAAGAATCAATCAAACAAACTCAAAGAAGGACTTAACTGTTCACACCACATCCTTTGTATATATGCTGTTTTTCCAATATTCAAGAGAGCATTAAGGGTCACTTGGCCTTAGATCCACCCAAGGGACAGATTTAGCTAGACTCTTTCCAACTGTATCCTTGCCCAGAAAAGAAAATCCCATAGTCCAAGTCCATGTTCTAATGTAATGATAAGTCATACAATGAATGAATCATCAATGCGGTGGACTTTATCACACACAGCTAATGTTTCTTCGGCCAACACGTGGTTCAATCAATCAACCAAATACAAGTCCTTCACCCACTGAAAATAATTGAGAGCTCGTATTTGATCTAAATATTTCTAGAGATAATTAGACCTGAAAAATATTTTTGTCAATCCAACACTTTAATTAATAAAAACATTATACATAACACACGTCCGTTTTATTTTGGAGTAAGAAAAACGATTAGTGTACACTACAAACCGTGCCCACACCACTAAATCATGGAACATTTGTTTTTTTAATTAATTGCTTTTTCTTATTTGATTGATAATATTTTTTGTACCACTTCCCTATTCTCACTGTATTTCTTTCCAATACAATGTTAAAATCATTAATTTACTTTATACAGCAAGGATTTGTTTTATTGGAATATTATTCATCATTAGGCCATTACAGCTTTGGTGTCACATAAGAGATGAATATAAAATGTATTCCATGGAATTTACATTAGGAATATCCGCAGTCACTTAAATTTACACACCATCATACACGCTTATATGTCTGCTAGCTAATAGCTAGGTAACACACTCTTATATGCACTAAACTAATATCACTCTTAGTTATATCATTAGTCTAATTAAATTAAATCTATTGAATGATATTGGAGTCTAGGAAGAAGTTTAGGTTGGAGAGATCAGAATATTTTTGGTTTCAGATCCTTACCTAGAAGAAGATAATCTAAACAAAAGAGAATATACTAGCACATTCATTAGATAATCCTTGATATTTAAAATAATATGCTTCCTTATCCTGGAATATTCCTGATGGGGACCATATCTTGCCTGTGGGCTACTTTGATGACAATGCTCATATATCTATTAGTGTTTTTTCGTTTTCTTCAATACTTAGATAGAGATTTGTATATACAAGCAATAAACTACAGATAGAATGCTCCAACTGCAGCTTTTGTTTGTTTGTTGGACTTATAATACTTTATGCTGACTCCTGATGGCAAACGCATAGTTAAAATATATTTTAGTTTAGTTAACTGCCACGCGGATTCTCTAAGTTTCCATCTTAAAAAAAGAGAAGAAAAAAAATCACAGAATATCACCGCCATGCAAATAACAATAGTGCAGCATACATGTAGATTAGTTTATGTTATAGAAGACTGTGATATTAAATCAGTAAGAAGTTTGAATTAATGTATAAAGCAAAAGAGATAGATGATTAGAATTATTATATACTGTGCAATAATGAAAATTAGAACAGACTTACTTGATTTCAGATGATGAAACAGACATAAGAATTTATGCAGTATGAGGAATTAAATCCGAGCCTACAGAACGTGTCTTCTTAAGACAATTTATCCCCTCACTGATGCCAAAGGTTGATCGACACTTGTCTCCCAGGATAGAACGAATTTCGTCTGAAGAATGATGGCACTACCAGTCAACAGCCCAAACGAACACAACAATTGCCAGAGGAATTACACCGAAAAAAATAGAATGAAGTATGCACGACCAGGTGAAGGAAAAAATCCGACAGAGTAACAGTGCAAAAACTAGATAATATTTTCTGAAGGGGCCAGGGTCTATATATAAAAAATGTAAGGTCACGTTTCAAAAGGCACCTATTCGACGACGAAACAACACATCCGTTGGACACGAAAAGACACATTCGTTCAATACGAAAAGACACTCATTCAAGAATGCAACAACATGTCTGTTAGGATGAAACAACACATCTTTTAGGATGAAAAGATACATCTGTTTGTCGACGAAAAGACACACATTTTTACTACCAAACTTCTTATTCATAACCAATAGATTCTCTACACAATATATATATATATATATATATATATATATATATATATATATATATATATATATATATTCCAACAGTTTAGACAGTTGTTTGCAAGTTTTTTTTTTATATATTTAAAAAAACGATTATATACATGGCGCAGATAAAGATATTAATATAAAATATTAATGTTGCGTTAAATTAATTGCATTATATAGTATGTGACCAAATAGTCACAAATTCAAATTTTATCCTGTTTTTTAAATAAAATTAAAAAAATCAGGGTGAAAAAGAAAGATAGTACAATATTCACGTTTCAAGAAAAAAAAATGATGAATGTGTGCATTATATTTCCCCGTCTCACAGTGATTGTTAATATTTCTTTATCTTCTTTAACAGTCTATCTTTATATTTATGTGTGATCGATTTCAGTTATGTATGAGCAGTTTTGATACATAATAAAAGACAGAAAGAAAAAAAATAATTTGGATATTCGCCAAAATATAAAATTAAATCTGAGGCACTCGATCTTAATATAAAATAAAATTATTTCGATGGACTACTGTTTTTAGTTGGCTTACAGATATTGTTGGGAGATTAATCTTTAGATACTATAGCAATTAAATAACTCCTGAAGATTGCTATCTCCGAGATTTGATTAATTTTGTTATAAACTCAGATTTAAAATCCACTCATAAATACATTCAACAGCCTGTTAAGCAGGTAAAATAATTTGCCAAAGTTAAATCCAATGATTAAGGAACCCATCGAAACTAAAAAGGGTCGTGAAAAATCCTATGAATGATGACACTTGATCGCATCGTAAAATTATCCCACCTACTTAATTACTATAACTTTTTTGTCAAAATGTTAATTTTGCTGCGTTCAAAACGCTGTTAATTCCAACATGAAAATTGACCTTCGTGTTTGACACAACCCCTAGCAAGAGTTGAATTCCATTATATTATGAAAAGGATTATGTTTAAAGAGGTTTATCTACATATACTATATGTAAGAATGCATTGTAATTGAAACAAGGGGACAAAGTGATTCACATTGTCATGTACGATTGAATAATTGGAAATCCGTAAGATCATGTTTTGGGATATTCTCCCTTTTGCTATATACTAGAAATTGACCGTAATTAATTAATTGATTAACCTAATTAATTAGAGACGGATTGATTTTAACCATGTGATAGGAGGGATATTCTTCAGTTGCCTTACCTAACCCGCAATATAATTAGAAATTAAGGTTGTTGGTTGATTGAAAGTTTTGACCATTTGTGTGATTGGGTTTGTTTTCTTATGCTATTAAGGTCATTTTGTATAAAGTAATGTATGTAGGGCGATTGCAGAGGCAGTGCAAAGGCTGTTGAGATTGAAAAAGAGAAAGGAGAGGAGGGTCAAAAAACAGTACTGAGAAGAAAAGTGATCTACAAGATTGCAGTGATCATCAATTTAGGCTTGCATAGTTAATTTTTAGAGTAAAATATCTTTTCATTATTGGGCCTATTTTAATTCCTTAAAAAAAAAAGTTGATTTATGGTTTCACTGAAATTTAAAATAGATCTAAATAGTCAAATTATGGTTTCTCTAAAATTCAAATAAGACCCACGTTAGTCCTTCAAAAAGACTAACATGAGTCTATTTTAAATTTCAGAGGAATAATATGTTAACTTTTTTTATAAGGGATTAAATTAGGCCTCGTGATATTTGTTTAAGATCCAAAATGTATTTTAGTCTAATTTTTATAAAATCTTAAGTGTTGTTTGTAAATTTAATAGTATAAGACTTGATATTATTAGCTTATATATTGTTAAGTGTCTTATACACGTCCGGAACACAATCGTAATTAGTTCATATTCAACAACAAACTTAATTATTAAGAGTCTGTTTGGATCCTCTCTCTTTTAAGCTAGAAACTATTTATGAGCTAAAGTTAAAAAAAAAAGTTAAAAGCTATTTGTTATTACTTAAAATTTTTAGCTTAAAAGCAAATATTTTAAGAAAACTATCTCTTTTTTTTCATCTATATAGCTCTTCATTTAAAAAAAAAGACATAATTCAAGAAAAATAGATAACAGTTTAAAAAAAACTCTTCCAATTAGCTTTTGGCTTTTAACTTTTTTCATCATTATAATTTTTTTTTTATTATAAAAGTTTTTTTCAAAATTTATTTGGCATAATTTCTTCTTATAAATAGCTTCTAGCTTAAAAAAAATCCAAGGCAGTAAGTGTCTTTAGGGGGGTGTTTGGTATGAGTATTTTAGTTGGGATGATGGAAAAGTGAGGTGAAGAATATTTATTTACCATATTTGATATAAGGAATGTGAACAAAATTCCAGCAACTTTTTTCCTGACATTTCCCTTTTGAACTACACAAAAGCTAAAAAATTATCCCACCTAAGATATGGTATTTTTTTTTTTCCATTCCCTAGATTATGAATATAACCTTTTGAGACAAAAATACCTTGTTGAACTACATAACTGCATGGGTATTTTGATAATTTTAATTCACATTCTTATCAATATTTTACTATCAATCAAATATTTTTTTGTTATTTACCGGAATAAAAACATTCCGAAAAATATCCATCATACTCAGCATTCGTGGTTTGCTTCGTAGAAATTGGGTGGTTTTTGTCCATATTTAGAAGGAAGCCAACAGATTTGCAAATAGTCTTGCAAGCATCCTCCCATTTTAGGAAATGACGATGCTGCTGCCTCCGTAGTCCGTTCAGAGGGATGATAGTTTAATTATCCTTGTTTCTGTTAGGTTTGTGGGCCCGTATACCGATAAAAGAAAAAAAAAATACAAATTAGATATAGTCAATGAATCATATCTTCAGACTTCAATGGAGTGAAGAACTGGAGTTTGTCATAAAAACTTATTTTAGGTAACCGCAAAAAAGAATATTTTATCATATAAATAACTTTTAATTTTTAACTTTAGTTTTTTTATTTTTAAATTAGTTTTCTAAGATTAAATGAACATGTTTTTTTAAAGGTTAATTTTTACTTTTGTAAGGCTAAATTTGCTAATATCATTATTTTAAGAAGTAAAACATCAGCTTGTAGTAAAATGTTTGATATCTTATTGTATTTGTGGTTAGTGATGATACTTTTCATTATTAGTAGTATTTTTTTTCTTTTGTTTTCTATTCAAATTTAAGATTAATTTTTAAATAAACATAGTTCACATGAGTCGTGTAAATTTAAAGAATTTTTTATTTTTTAAGATTTCTCTACCGATTCATGATTATCCGACTAATCCAATAGAGACAAGTAGAACTATAAGAACGGAAAAAAATTTCCTATCAAGTTCTTACTATGGAAAAGAATTGTTCCAATTTAGTGTTGGATATATGCTCTTTTGGTCACTAAAGTCCTATTGGGCTTCAGTGAAACTTGAGCCCATGAGGCTTAGGGTTGAGTTATGTCTAAGACCTAAGCGTATATATTCAGAGTTTTCTCCTCTTGTGCCTCCAAGGTGAACAGATCATCAGAAACAAACAAACCCCAAGAGGCAGACGTCCATCATCTGAACGGTTGCCCACACAACCATCTCATCCTCCTCGGGAGATAGTTTGGAAGATCTTCCACAGTCCAGCTTCAAGGAGGTTGTTCGTGCTGCGGCGCTGAGGTGAGCTGTTCGTGAGGAGGAATCCTACAAGGGAAGATTCTACACGAGACCTGCGCACCGAGAGGTAATTGTGAAACAAGGATGATTCGGTAAGCATACCAATGTACTAGGTCCTAAACCGCTTCCGCATAAATCTAAGATTTCCTTCAATTGGTATCAGAGCCTTGGCTGTACATTGGTATGTGAATCTAGTTTCACTATTCATGTAATTAGTTTTGCTTCTTGAAATGTGGCACCTAGGGTTCTAGGATTATGGTATGAATCTAGCATGTGTATTTTATAATTCATTTTCATAAAAGTTTAAATTTTAATCGGTAAAAATGCTTTAATCCATGGTTATGATCTCTCGTGTATTTCTCGATTTGTAACAAGTAGGCTAATCCCATATGATTAGGTTTCCTCCTTGCTGTTTTTGTTTATTTTTGGAATTTCTGTGTATTTTTCAAATATTTTGTAAAAGTTCAAAATCGAGAAACCGCGAGTAAGATGCGCAGTCAGAACTGTTGGAGACTTTTCGAGGTCTTCCCGATCTCGGAATGAGGCGATCTATATATGGTTGGAAAGAGGACGGAAATACGAACGCAACGGTGGGTGGCTTACCGCCATCTGAGTTTACACGCGCCTCCACAAGATTCTGAGAGTGGCCTCCACTCTCCGGCAAAGAATGGGAGAGTGAGGGAGCGTCCGGCCACATTTTTGGGTGATTCCGGCGGCGGTGCACTCGTCTCTACGTGGCGGTCCTTCCCCTGGAGTTTCAGCTTGATTTGACTTCGGGTGACGGCGCGGCAGACCTGACGGCTAGGGTTTCTCTTTCGCGTCCTAGGGTTTCTCGCCAAAGGATTGGGTCTTTGGGCTTTTGGGCCCATGAAACCCTAAAGGGGCTTGAGACAGATACTATGGGCTAGGCGAAAGTCGAATTCCAAAGTTGTATTATTTTATTTTATTTTATTTTCTTTAAAATAGGAAGGCCATGGATTAAAGTAATTAGATTTTATTATTTAATGCTTTTATTGATTGGTATAAATTATATGATTGATAACATGCTTTATTGCGATAACATGCCATATAGAATAGGTGGTGCCATATTGTTGCATAACTTGTATGATTGCATGAGCATAATAGCTATTATGTCTTCAGCGACTAGTATGATAGTTATTATGGGATTATTTTGATTTTAAATCATCCTAAGAAATTAATTAATAATTATTATGATTTTTATTAAAAATCTAGATTAATAATTGAATTAATTAATTTTGGATAATTAACATCAAGACAAATAATCGTTATGGAAATTATTTTGATTTCAAATTATCCTCATAAATGATAATTATTATGATTGTTGCAATCTAGATTAATAATTAAATCAGCTATTTGGATGATTTAAATCTAGAAAAATAATTAGAGAAAATTTCCTAAGAGAATTCTTTTATTTTGCGAGTAATTTGTGGGTTTTCTGAAATGGTCATGGAATAACACACGATGCATACAACATTCATGTATCATGATTGTTTGGAGCACACGCTGACGTAAAGTGACCGGATTTCAGGACCTTAATGCTTTCAAAATTATGTTAAGCTTAGTGCACGTTTATCGGTGCTCTTACTTATATAGTTTTTGAAATCAAACAAAGGATACTCTCAATTAAATAATTCTTGGAAATTAGAAAATGTTGCTTATGTTGAATGGAAGGAGATTTAAATTAAGAAATTAATTTAACCTTCAAGCGCATTATAAGGACCATTAATAAAATAATCATGTGAAGTCCCATCGAATAAGCATGATTGAATTTTATTAGATTGGACCTAAATAATTATGGGAGGAGATTTAAATTAAGAAATTAATTTAACCTCCAGGCGCATTGAGGGCCTATCAATAAAATAATCATGTGAGGCCCCAACGGATTAGCATGATTGGATTTTATTAGGCCTTAATAAATTCAAAATTTTAATAAAGTATTGTATGGCCCATCGTCGATAATACTAAGTTATTAAAGATAATTTTGAAATTAAACAATGAATTCGACAGGGCTTATGAAAATTCTCAAACAAAAATGTTGAATGAGTGAAGGTTTTAAAAATTAAATAATTTTAAAACCTGCGGGCTCCATTTGTGGGTTTATTAGTGAAATGGTTATCGCTGAAGCCCCATCGGATAAGGATAATCAGATTTCACTAGATTAAATCTTAATAATTTCAAAATTTTAGTAAAGTATTGTACGGCTCATCGTCGGCAATGCTTAGACACTAAGGATAATTTTGAAATTAAACAATGGTTAATTACATTCAATTTTGGTAAAATTGTTAACCCTCCCATCGAGGCTCTGGCAATGGCACTGAAGGCCCAAATAACAATTTTGGTTTTTACAAGTGACTTGCCCATCGTAAGCCTTGTAAAGATAAACTGAAGGATTGTTAACAATAAACAAGAGTAGTTATGAGAATCTACTTGCACTTCGTTTGTTTATTGCATTATTTGTTTGTAATATTGTGCTTTATATGTTTTTCAGAAAATATCTTAGAAATGATTTTGAGTCAAAAACCTCTAGATGGTACCGACTATGAATAAGTGAAAAGCAAATCTTTGATATTGTTCTAAAACATGGAAGCTAAAATTTGTCCTGACAATGCGAGGGACATAGCAACCTGCAGAGGATGCGTCTAAGGAAACTAAGATGCATTTCTCAGATTAGGAAAGGGAAGATATGGTAGTTCGCTACTATATTATTGTCAGTCTTTCCACATACTTGCATAAGCAAGTGTACATGATTAAGAGTGGAGTAGAAATGCTTCAGACTCTTAATGACATGTTTGCTGCGTCTAGCAGCTCTGCTAGACAGAATGCAGTCGGTGCAGGTTTTGCCAAGAGTCTTGTTAAATCCAAAGGGAAACCCAAGGGTGGTAACAAGAACAAAATGACTTGGTTATCAGTTGTCAAACCAGTTGCTATGAAGAAGCCGCAAGACAAGTTCTTCAAGTGCAGACTGAAGGGATACTGAAAGAAAAATTGCCCAGAGGTGATGAAAAGAACCAGACATGGGCATATCAAGGCCTGATCAGTGAATGGATTATTGATTCAGGAATCACTGATTATGTTTGTTACTCTTTGTAGTAGTTCAAACATGGCATACCTGTCAGCAATGGACATAGATATTTTAAGCTTGAAAATGGAAACTTGTGTCTGCATTTGCAGTATGACAAGTTATTTATACGACTATGGTTTTGAGTGACTGTTTATTTCTTCCGGATTTCAAGAGGAATTCAATTTTTGTTAGTTGTTTTGGTTAAAACATGGGTTGACAATGCAATTGATTCCTCAGTTACATTTCGAAGTTCATCTTCGTCTTGTTTGTTCTGGTACATTGTTTAAATAGTCTTTATTACCTATGTCCTATAACCTTTTTAAATTTGTTATGTTGAATGGAAAGGATGATGAACAAGGATCTTCACCAAAGAAATAAAAGTTTCAAATGAAACATAACTTTGGCCTTTGTGATTGAGTCACATTATCTCAAGTAGAAAATATGTTTTAGTTAAAAGAGGGACTGAAAGTTCAATAATCTTTTAACTAACAGCTACATGTTAGTCCTATTTGGAAGGTAAAGTGGCCAAGCAATCCTACAAGGGCCAAGAAGGTTTGCGCAACTATTCAACTGGAACTGGTACATACTAAAGTATGTGGACCACTTAGCGTTCAGACCAGAAGAGGTGATGAGTACTTCATTATATGAATGTTTACTCTGGATTTGGACAGATGAACCAAATGTGCCATAAGTCTAAAGCTTTTGGAAATTTCCAAGAGGTTTAGTCTGAGGCAGAAAAGCATGTAGGTGTTCAAATCAAAAACACTTTGGTCTGACTAAAGTGTTGGCTACCTATCTGGTAATTTCAGGTCTTACATGATTTAAGAGGGGATAGTTTTCGTAACTGTCAACTCTAAGAACGCATTAGTTGAATGAAGTTGCAGTATGCAAAAATCAAACATTTCTAGACTTGGTGAAGATCATGTTCAGTTATTCATCTTTGCCAATGTTGTTCAAGGGAGATGCCTAAGAGAAGGAAATCTATCTTCTTAACTTGGTTCCGTCAAAGTTTGTTGTAAAGACACCTAAAGAATTATGGAAAGGGTGCAAGCCCAGATCAAACCATATTCGGATTTAGGGTGCTACGGCACACGTCCTACAACAGCAGTCAAATGAGATGGAATCTTGTATGGAAGTGTGCATATCTTTTGGCTACCCTAAGAGAACTAGGGATGATTTCTTATTTAGTCTTAAGGACAAGATAATCTAAGTGAGCACTCACATGATTTTCTTAAAGGAGGACTAGATAAGAAATTATAAGCTCTTAGGTTAGGTTATTCTTGATGAGATTTATCTCAGATCAAGAATTTTCAAAATCTGTAGAAGCTTCATCCACTGTTCCCT